>NW_028152193.1:62500-222500 GCF_964638095.1 Poromitra crassiceps
GTGTTTCTCAAGGTAGGTGGTACTTGCGCCCCCCCTGCTGGTGGTACTTGATCCCTGGAATCCCAATGTTTAAATTATGAAGTGGATCAAAACGGGAGGGAATCGTAAAAGAGCTGTAGTAGAGGAGAGCAGCAACGATGAAGCACAAGGAGGTGAAGACAGCAGTCAACCCAGCACAAGTGCAGCTGCTGCAGGTTGCACATAGGCTGCAGGTTGGAATAAATTTGCCTCCTGCGTGAACTGTGCATAGCTGAATACAGGCCCGTAGCTACCATTGAGGACACCGAGGTCATGACCTCGGTATTTTCCACACCAATTTTTTTTTTTTTTTTTTTTTTTTTTTTTAAATAGCCCTGGTCCCCAGATCTATTAATCTGTCATTGATGTTTTAATGCGACAGTTGATCGGAAATGCAACAATTTGCTTCCTCTCTGTGTGCTATAGAAGAGAGATAACTCACAACATTCAGATTTTGCATTGAGGCTAGATTGGGGCTAGACTTTGGGGACAGTTCTATTGAAGTGAATGGGTAAGTAACTCCCCTGTAAGTGATGTTTGTGTAGATGGGCAATTGTATTTAATTGAGCAGTATTCTGCCATGTGACCTGTATGCAGAATATAAATTATATCATATGGGGAGACATTTATTTTTTGTATCATTTTAAAGCAACAGCACAGTAAAGAGGATATTAATCTAACATGATGTATGTAGTTCTTTATAGATCTAGCCTCTTCATTTTGCTCTCAAAGTGCACCAGATTGAAGCATTTTACTTTAAAATGGACAAAATTTTCTATCCGGGGGTGCACAGCCCCCCCTGGTCCCCCCACGCCGCGCTAAAATGACCTCGGTATTTCTCAAACTATGGCTACGGGCCTGGCTGAATAGACTGTATTTTAACGTCGGTCATATGGTGGTACTTGGAGAGCCAACTACTTTCTCAGGTGGTACTTGGTGTAAAAAGGTTGGGAACCACTGCTATAGACTAATGTAGGTAACCTAGATCAGTGGTTCCCAACCTTTTTACACCAAGTACCACCTGAGAAAGTAGTTGGCTCTCCAAGTACCACCATATGACCGACGTTAAAATACAGTCTATTCAGCCAGGCCCGTAGCCATAGTTTGAGAAATACCGAGGTCATTTTAGCGCGGCGTGGGGGGACCAGGGGGGGCTGTGCACCCCCGGATAGAAAATTTTGTCCATTTTAAAGTAAAATGCTTCAATCTGGTGCACTTTGAGAGCAAAATGAAGAGGCTAGATCTATAAAGAACTACATACATCATGTTAGATTAATATCCTCTTTACTGTGCTGTTGCTTTAAAATGATACAAAAAATAAATGTCTCCCCATATGATATAATTTATATTCTGCATACAGGTCACATGGCAGAATACTGCTCAATTAAATACAATTGCCCATCTACACAAACATCACTTACAGGGGAGTTACTTACCCATTCACTTCAATAGAACTGTCCCCAAAGTCTAGCCCCAATCTAGCCTCAATGCAAAATCTGAATGTTGTGAGTTATCTCTCTTCTATAGCACACAGAGAGGAAGCAAATTGTTGCATTTCCGATCAACTGTCGCATTAAAACATCAATGACAGATTAATAGATCTGGGGACCAGGGCTATTTAAAAAAAAAAAAAAAAAAAAAAAAAAAAAAATTGGTGTGGAAAATACCGAGGTCATGACCTCGGTGTCCTCAATGGTAGCTACGGGCCTGTATTCAGCTATGCACAGTTCACGCAGGAGGCAAATTTATTCCAACCTGCAGCCTATGTGCAACCTGCAGCAGCTGCACTTGTGCTGGGTTGACTGCTGTCTTCACCTCCTTGTGCTTCATCGTTGCTGCTCTCCTCTACTACAGCTCTTTTACGATTCCCTCCCGTTTTGATCCACTTCATAATTTAAACATTGGGATTCCAGGGATCAAGTACCACCAGCAGGGGGGGCGCAAGTACCACCTACCTTGAGAAACACTGCCAATAATATTAATAATTATTATTATTATTTCACTTTCACATGTTTGAAAACTACTACTAATGACCACCATGGATTTTGCACAAAAACTAAAAAAAAAAAAAAAAAAAAAAAAAAAAAAAAAAAAAAAAAAAAAAAAAAAAAAAATTTGAATTTTCACAGAGCCTTCCAAGTACCACCAGCAGGGGTCGCAAGTACCACCTACGGTACGCGTACCACCGGTTGGGAACCACTGACCTAGATAACCTCCTCCACCATCTACAGCAAAAAGGCTTTGTAGGGACACTGTGACCTTTGACCTCCTTACAATGAGTTGCTTGTGATGTTGGTGATGTTAGTCTGCTGTTGACCTCAATGGAAGTCTGCATTAGAGTGTCACTCAATGACTAAAATGGACATTTACATGTATTCACAAGAGGACAGGACAGTAGATACACACACACACACACACACACACACACACACACACACACACACACACACACACACAACTCACACTCTGTCTCACACACACACACACACACACACACACACACACAGACACACACACAACTCACGCTCTCACACAGATTTAACATCTCAAATGCCGCAGAGGAGGAGCATTCAGACAGTGATAGACAGGAGGAGGGTGTATGTCTTAGAAGAGAGAGAGAGAGACACACACACAGAAAGAGAGAAGGAGAGAGACACACACACACACACACAGACAGAAGGGGAGTGAGAGACAGAGACACGGAGAGCGAGTGTGAGAGACACACACACACACACACAGAGACAGAGAGGGAGAGACAGAGACAGAGAGACAGAGACAGAGACAGAGCGAGCACTAAAGGTGCTGGCCTACTCATCACCAGCTACTGACTCGACAAAGCAACAATCAAAGCAGATGAATCTGTAAATTGGCTTTAGGGGGAAATCAATATAAACAGCAAACGTAGCTGCTATCAATCTTGGGGAAGATATTATAAAATCCAACAGCTTGTCTCACTAAAATACTTCAAAGGAAAACACGGAGTGACTTTAAAAAGAGTTGTGTTAACACTAAAGTGCTGTGGTGGCACAGACACACTGTTGTAAGCAGGAGAATCGCTGAACTATTGAATTTGCGGCTAACTTGGCCACTACAGTGAGTAAATCACAAGCCAAGAGGTGGAAACTTAGCCAATCACAAGCTACTTCCTGGATTTGGATGTAACCTGGGCCAACGTGGAGCATGACCTTTACCATAGTGCCTGGTGTAGAGGTGCAAGCTGGATTCTCCATAAGCAGGGCTCTGAAGGCTCTGCAGCACCTCAACACTGCACTGCTGCATACGCTCATTCCCTCGAGCATGGCACACAATATTACAATGGAAACACACACACACACACACACACACACACACACACACAGTCAGTAGAGGTGCTTCCCTTCGAGCACCTAATAAATCATCAAAGAAGGTCAGTGGCACTTCTGCCCCAGTGCAGTGAGGCATACAGGACACCAGTCCACCTGATAGGGAGGGAATGCTAGCTTTAGCTTAGCTCTCCGTTCCAAACACAAAAGCTACAGTTTTATCCAATTCCAATATTATTTTATGACATTTAGACAATCAGTTCCATGAGAAATATTTGCCAGCCCTCATGTTTAAAATATGAACTTGTATATTGCTACAATTAAGTTAACTGATACATTCATTCATTGGGGCGGACTCATTCCATCCCACCCCCCTAAAAAACAGCCTGCCTATTAGTCAATTCCATAGAATCAGGAGAGTGTGAAGCACGGAGGCCTCTTTTCACAAACAAAGTCACACCCTTAAAAGGATGTTCAAAACAAGGGGCTACTCGGAGCCTGTCATCGAGAAAGCAGCCTCAAAGGTCTCCTCAAAAAGCCAGGAGGAGTGTCTGCGTCTGCGCCCCTCTCAAAAAAAGAACACTCTACAACCAGTTAACTGTATCATACAGTATTCACCCCTGGGAAAACAATTCGAAAAAATAATAAAAAAACACTGGCACCTCTTGGATACAGATCCGGATCTGAGTAACGTTTTTAACCATCCAACAACAGGAAAAAAGATCAAAATCAGAGGAAAGATATCTTGCACAACTACCAATGTTATTTATATGCTCACTTGTCCCTGTGGGAAATCCTACGTGGGCAAGACGTCAAGAGCACTTAAGACACGGATAGCAGAGCACCGCAGTACAATCAGAAACTGTGATGTAAAAAGCTCAGTAGCCATTAATTTCACGCAGGCACACCACAATGTCTCCCAACTCAGATTACGTGGGCATTGAACATGTTACGGCCCCTAGACGCGGGGGGAACATGGACAATCTCCTTCTAAAGAGAGAATTATGGTGGATTGACTTTTTGGGCACCATGGCACCTATTGGACTCAATGAGGACTTTGATGTCAGGCCTTACTTGTGAGACCTCTGTGCTGTACTCATTTTCCAGTTGTTTTTTTGCCTTTTATTTCCTTTTGATACAAGACTGTATGGATGAATGTTCTCTGTGAGATACTTAGAGGGCCGAGCTGATTGACAGCGTCCATTTCTATAAAAGATGTCTAAAAATATGTCTAAAAAATATGTTGAATATGTTCAAAAAATATATATTCTAAAATATGTATATAAAATATATATATTAGTGTGCAGTGATTGCTGTGTAGAGCTATTGTATATTCATTCAGATAGGTTCTGCTACCATTTTCCTTTCCCTTAGAATGTGATTTATGTTTTGTGAAACTGCTTTGAAGATTGTACCTGGGTCTGCCTCCACACCACTAGGCGGAGACAAAGACCCATGAAAATGCTATTTAAGCACTTCCTTTGCAAATGTATTTTTCACTTGACACTGACGAAGGGCCGAATTGGGCCGAAACTGTTTGTCTCAATAAATGTCCGCCACGGGAGCTATCTAAAACTTGTGTTGCAAGCCCTTTGTTCGTTTACATTCATTCATTGTAACATAATACATTTCAGTGGGCAACAGAATAGCCTACATTCTGCTACAGGCAGGCAGCCATGCTGTGAGGCTGTGTTTTGCTGCTGCGGTGGGGGGAGGGGGGGGGTTACGTTTTTCAATGTAGACTACATCAGATAAACATGTTTTCAGAAAGCAGTTCGCTCAATGGAAAAGCCCTCCCTCAATGCAGTGCATTCGATTATTCAACCATTAAACGTTTACTTTACTCACCAACTTGCTTTCTCTTCCAAATGATCCAGCGACGTAAACGTAAATCCATTCACGAAAAAGAATAAACGCTCCCAGGAATGGACGATGAAACGTTCCGTGCAGTACTGTAACCATTGACTGTGGCAGTAAGGCTACTCGCCCATGTAACGTTAATCCACGGTGTCCTGTCATAATCCACCAAATCACACGGTTTTGTCATCAAGTCTTTAGTCCCCCTTCACACTTCAGGACATTCTTCCCAAACGCAGTGTGTGAAACTGAAAAGTACAAAAGAAAGTAGTCGCTGTAAGCCAAAGACCTTTTATTGAAAAGATACAACTGCACACAGCCAATCCGCCATTTTGGAGAGACTATGCTTCCTGAGCAAGGAGGCGACTTTCAGGCCAGAATGGCCGCAGCGCTATCTTCAAAAAGGCCTTGTCGCTCTTGCCTTCTCAATCATCTTTGTGTACTTTGCTGCACGCTGCTGGGTGTGTTGTTTGTTTTCTTCCTCCCAGTGACCCCACGTGACTGATGTTGACTTGACTGATACATGAAATTAGGAAGCTTCTGTGATGACAATGATCATTTGTTAACTTTAGCCTATCAGAGGGGGTTTTATTTGAACAACAATCTTAAGAAAACAACTCCACTATCACACCCCCCCCCCCCATATTAAAGGCCAAGTTAAAGATTTGTCTAACAGACTAACAGATTTATGCCATCACTGATGATCTCATCAGTGGGATTTATGACATTGCTGATGATGTCACAGTGGGATTTATGACATCACGGATGATGTCACCATGGGATTTATGACATCACGGATGATGTCACAGTGGGATTTATGACACCACGGATGATGTCACAGTGGGTTTTACTTCGTTTCGAACTCAAGCTCTCACTAGTGCCTTAAACGCTGCAACGCAGCCCTATGGAAGACTGTTATTTTGCTCCAAAATTACTTTTCATTAAAACCTGACCACCCACCCGTAGGTGGCGTGGTACCCCCTGGGACTGACACGGATCCACGTGACTACGTCACGTCCTGCCAGTCCAGGGAAATCACTTCCGCTTTCTTCCACCCGCTGCGAAGACGTGTTGTGAAAGCTCCGACGGTTAACAAGGAGTTATATTATATAGCTTTAGATACTAGGCTCGTCTCGGCTGACTTGCCCACCTCAAGAGGGTCGCGTGGACGGGATAAAGCAGGCTTCAGAGACCGACCCTGTACCCTTCACCCTGCGGCGTCGGAACAAGTCATCTAAAGCTAAGAGTATCTTCCTTAGTTAACTGTTTATTGCTATCGCCGTGTAGCTCTACTGCTATCGCCGTATAGTGGTTATTGCTGCCGCTGTGTAACTTTGCTTCGCTCCCCTGGCTGGGGCAGCGTTTTCGTTTGAGGGCCGATTTAGGTCCGCGCTCAAACTGTTAAGCTTTGCATACGTGCAAATAGCTTGTACCACGTAGCACAGGAACAAAGAGGCTAAGTAGCCCAGTTGTTGCAGATAGCTACCTTGGCACCCGTGCGGGTAGTTTTCGTGTGCTAGGTACTTTAGGCGCCGGCTTTAAAGCGCGCGCGTTAGATAGTTAGCTAGTTTGCTCAGTGCAGCTAGCCTGGACTACCTTGTAAACAGCTAGGTGCTGTATTAGCTGTAGGCTACGCTGGCCGGTTACGACCAGCACAATTAATTTGATGTGTGCATGCAGCTGTGACCTACATAAATGTAGTGTAGCTTTACTGGCGTCTGGGATTTTAGCTGGGCGATTCGCTAGCTAGGTGAGCCCGCCCCGCACCTTGTGTGGGCCGCTTCTCTCAGTACTTACGCCATCTTAAGGCCCAATTATACTCCATTTTCATCCGTAACTAAGAGTGTCCGTTTCAAACGGTGTAATCGTCACTGTCCACATGCTTCCATGCGTCTTTCACGTTGGTATCATGTTAAGTAATACATCCACCACAGTAGAGAGTCAAATGCATGAGTGTGTGTGTGATTTCCTCCGTTTCATGCGTATCTGTAAGCTTTCAGATGACGGACAGAAAACGGACGAAATGAACGCAGAGTACGGACACTGTCCGTCTCCGTCTTTAACGTTGAGTATAATTGGGCCTTTAGCCAGCTTGCTTGTCTGCTAAGTGTTGCTTGCCTCGTGCAATTAGCATCTACTAGATTGCAACTCCCTTTGAGGAGTTTCTTCTGATTGACTAGCTTCACGGGCCGCTGGCCTTTGCTTGCGGTCACGCTTGCTTCCCCGTGTTACTCAGGGTAGAGACGCGCTACACCGGCCTGTACGCAGGCTTGTGTTAGCGCACGCTTGTTTCAGTGCTTATGCTAGCTTAGCTAGTGGCTTCCACGTCTGTTCTCTCGGGTTAACAGGTTGTGGGTATTGGTGCCCCCCCTTCGGGATGGGCTATTGCCGCTTACGTTACCATTGCACGCGCACGTTCGCTAGCCTCCGGGTTGCTTACTGTCTAGCCTGTGCTTCTCGCTAGCTTGCTTAAGCAGTACTCCCGCTAATAGGGTGCGCCCTGCGGGAGCTTGCTATTAGTGGTTAGCTTCCTGCTTCCTCTTGCTACTGAGCAGGGAAGGTCAGGGAGGGGATGGGCCGTGTGTAAAACTACTTGGCCGAGTATGAATCGGCACGTTAAGTGCGTGTTCGGCCTTGGGCACGAGCGCGCTGCACAGGCGCCTTGAACCTTCGGTTTTGTCCGCAGCTAAGACCAAGGTCCGCTCTCAAAGAAGTGTTAAAGCTAGCGTGCCTTGCATAGGTGCAGATAGCAATATTAGTACTGTTTAGCACAGAACGATAGCATTTTGCAGATAACTGGCGTGCACCCGTGCAGTTAGTACCGGTGTGCTAAGTACATTGGGCGCGAGATACCTCCGCTACAATAGACATACTGCTCCTTGCTGGCGCTACGCGTCCAGCAGGGCGTACAGCTCGCCAAGGTCTGGGCTCAGTGCCAGCCTTTGGCTTGTAGCTCTAAGGACAAGCCCACCGCCCTTGGTGCCCAAGGCCCGGGGTGGTTGGGAGCTCTCCATGGGTCGCACTCCCTTGTTGGGGCGCCCCCTGCAAGTGCAGGGAGCCTGGCTGGGGGCACAGCGCACCTTGGTCCATGGCCACGGCCTGGCCTCGGTTGGCAGCAGGCAAGCCCACCGGTTGGCTCACCAAGGCTGGGCTTAGGTCCAGCCTGCGGCTTGTAGCTTTGGACCCACCGTCCTCGGTGCCCATGGCCCGAGTTCGGTCGGGAGCTCGCCCAGGGTCTCATACCCAGCATCAAGGCTCGCCTTGGTCCATGGCTACGGCCTGGCCTCGGCTAGAGGCTCCTAGGACAGCCCACCATCAATGGCGCCAACAGCTCATTGCTGGTCGGGAGCTCGCCTGGGGGCCGCACTGTCGGACAAGTCCACGTGCGTCTCGAGAGAGAACGTTACCTCCGCAGTCCCCCCAGCCTGCGAAAGGCGCACGGCAGGGGGGGGCGGGGGGTTACTTCGGTACAACAGCGCGTCAGTAGGCGGAGCTTGCGTAAGAAGTTCTCCCCCAGCATGCACAGCTTCTACGGAACTGTCCATGCGGCGGGGGGGCGTAGCCTCTCACGTCCCGCCCCCCCATCAGGGCACCGGATCGAAAGGTCCCGGGGCCCAGCAATATGCTCATGACTATATTTCAGGGATCATTTCTATAGTTTCTAACTTGAGAAATGTGTTTCTAAAAATGTTCAGTCTCGCTATCCACGATGATGAGACGGTGATACTTTTTTCTGAGCGCGAAGCGGGCAGAGAGACTTGATTCAGTTCATATGCTCTCTGCTTTTGATGACCATTCACTGTCTCCTATGGGGACATTGAGGGAGAGAGTATGATCCGAGTGGTGGAACGGGTTCCGCTCCGTTGCCCACAAGAGACCATCTTGTCCAACAGGCTCGATGCCTGGGAGCATCTATGTTCCCCCGTCCCCATTACGGCGCACCCTCCAGAGGGGATACGCGCTACAGTTTGCCCACCCACGTTCGACGGGACCCCCGATCTGGCCGTGGAGGAGGAGGCCATGGACGGCTCCATGCGTCCAAAATTGGACCTTCGGCGTCTCAAAAACAAGACGCTGAGGAAGTCCCGTCCCGAATGCTCTCTTCCCCGCCTGTTCAAGTTGAGACAGGGGGATTTCTTACTTCCAGGGATCTGGAAGGTGCGGTCTTCCATGTCCACATGGTCAGGAGACACAGGAAATACCTGAGGTTCTCCTTCCTGGGGAAGGCTTACGAGTTCTGTGGCTTGCCATTCGGCATGTCTTTGAGCCCGCGAACCCTCACGGTGTGCGTGGAGGCAGCCGTGGCTCCCCTCCGCGCGAGGGGGATCCGCGTCTTCCTATATCTCAACGTCGTTCTCTTAGCGGCCGACTCGAGGGTCGGTGCCGCGAAACATACCAAGGTGGTGACCGATCACCGGCAAACCTTAGGGTTTTTTGGTGAACCGGCAGAAGAGTTGCCTCGTCCCAGCGCAGGCGGCGACCTTCCTGGGGCTCGAGCTATACTTCCTGCGAGCCTTTCGCCAGAGCGACAGGCTCGCACGGTTCGGACAGCAAGCCAAGGACGTTAGGTCTGTGCCCTCGGTGTCAGTGCATCAGTGCACAGTGATGTTGGGCCTGATGGCCTCAGCACTGCATGTGCTCCCGCTAGGGAGGCTACACATGCCCTCGTGGTCCAAATATGGTTCTCAGGCTTCGCCTGGACTCGGCCGGGGACCGTCATCGCAGGGCTCCTCTGACAGGTCAGGCCTGGCGGGCGATGGCTATATGGGCGGACCCCCGTTACCTCTCGAGAGGTACTTGGTGGGGCCCTGTCCCGCTCAGGATGGTGATTCGCACAGACGCCTCCCTCTGGGGAGGGGGTGCGATTTGCGGGCATTTTTCGGCGAACGGCCGGTGGGAGGCTCAGGAGCTTCGCCACATAAACGTGCTAGAGCTGAAGGCGATTCGCCGGGCTCTGCCTCAGGACAAGCCCACCATCAATGGCGCCATGGGCCCATCGTTGGTTGGGAGCTCTCTTGGGGACCGCACTGCCGGACAAGTCCGCGTGCGGCCAGACTCGAAAGAGAACGTTGCCTCCGCAGTCCCCCCGGCATGCGGAGGTAACACTTCCAGCGGCTCACACATGGGCACCATGTGCTGATTCGCTCGGACAATAGGGCAGCGATCGCCCACCTGAACAAACAGGGCGGTGTGCGGTCGGGGGCGCTGAACCATAGCGGGGATTCACCTGTGGGTGTATCCCCGTCTCCTTTCAGTGTCAGCGGTCTATCTGCCGGGACGGCGGAGTTACGACCGGCCTGCTGTCTCGAGGCAATCCCCGTTATACGGAGTGGTGCCTCCACCCTCGGGTGCTGGAACAGGTTTGGGCCAGGGTTGGTCGCGCCTGCGTCGATCTCTCGCATCGCGGCGCGCGACACACTGCCCACTGTGGTTCTCGATCCAGGAGGACAGCCCCCGTTAGGTCATGACGCGCTAAAAGCGCACGCGTGGCCGAGGGAGGGGCTCTATGCGTTTTCCCCGACCCCCAGCTTCCACCAGGCAGGTGGAAGCTAGCGGTCTGGCTCCTGAACCGGACCAGTTGCTAGCCCAGGGTTTGCCTGATAATGTGGGATGCACTATGCAGCAAGTAAGGGCGTGGATCCAGTGTGCGACCAGTTCTCCGTCTCCTTCAGAGCCTGCTTGACGCGGGTCAGTCCCCGCAGTCGTTTAAGGTGTACGTAGCCGCGATTCTGCTTGCCATAGGGGAATTGAAGGGAGCCCCGTGGGGGCGTACCCTTTGGTCTTGCACCTCATGAAGGGGGCGCGTAAACTGCGCCCGCCGTCGCGGTGCGTTTTTCCCCCCAAATCGGACCTGGTTACGGTGCTGGACGGGCTAACGGGTCATCCGTTTGAGCCCTTGGACTCCGCCGATTTAAGGGTTCTGTCTTTAGAGACCGCGCTGCTGCTGGCCTTGTCGTCAGGAAAGAGAGTTGGTGACCTGATTGCCCTCTCGGGGCAGCAGGCCTGTGTGGTAATGATGGGCGCAGGGTTACGTTGCGACCTAACCCGGCTTACCAACCTAAGATTATTGATGTCAGCTTTAGGTCTATGGTCATAGACTTATCAGCATTCTGTCCCCCGCCGTTCAGTTAGAGACGGGCGAGGAGAGACGTTTGCTCATGCTGTGCCCCGTAAGGGCGCTCTCGGCCTATGTGGCCAGGACGCGTTCTTTACGCATTACAGATCAGCTGTTGGTTTGCTTTGGGCAAAGGGCCCAGGGCGGGCCCCTTTCCAAGGATCGCTTATCACACTGGATAGTGGAGGCGATCGCGTTGGCATACTCTGCCGTGGGCAAGGTTCCCCAGGAGGGTATCAAGGCGCTTTCTACGCAAGGTGTTGCGACATCCTCTGCGTTGTTGCGCGGTGTGTCGGTGGAGGACATGTGTGCCGCGGCCTCATGGTCCTCTCATCACACTTTTGTCAGGTACTACAGTCTCGACGTGTCCGGTGCGCAGTTCGCGCACGCGGTGCTGTCGGTGGCAAGAAAGTAGTATCGTTGCCACTCTAATATGTCAGACGGTTAGGCATAAACGTTGCCATATGGCCGTGGTTCACCGGTGCCGTTCGGGTCGCCCTGTGGGGTGCTCCCGGCAGCAAGGTCGGTTGAATGGAGGCACTAGTGAGAGCTTGAGTTCGAAACGAAGTAAAACGTTAGGGTTGTGCTACAACCCAGGTTTTACGAGTGAGAACGAGAGCTCTCACTACCCAGCCTTGCTGTGTCGATGCGTCACGGGGTGCGTCGGATCTCAGCGGGCTGGAAGAAATTAGAGTGATTTCCCTGGACTGGCAGGACGTGACGTAGTCACGTGGATCCGTGTCAGTCCCAGGGGGTACCACGCCACCTACGGGTGGGTGGTCAGGTTTTAATGAAAAGTAATTTTGGAGCAAAATAACAGTCTTCCATAGGGCTGCGTTGCAGCGTTTAAGGCACTAGTGAGAGCTCTCGTTCTCACTCGTAAAACCTGGGTTGTAGCACAACCCTAACGATTTATGACACCACGGATGATGTCACAGTGGGATTTATGACATCCCTGCCGATGTCACAGTGGGGTTTATGACATCACAGGGATTTATGACATCACTGATGATATCACGGATGATGTCACAGTGGGATTTATGACATCACGGATGATGTCACCATGGGATTTATGACATCACGGATGATGTCACAGTGGGATTTATGACACCACGGATGATGTCACAGTGGGATTTATGACATCCCTGCCGATGTCACAGTGGGGTTTATGACATCACAGGGATTTATGACATCACTGATGATATCACGGATGATGTCACAGTGGGATTCATGGCATCACAGTGGGACAGAGAAACAGAGAAACAGAGCCCCAGCTCCCATACTAGCATTATCATCATCATGATCATCATTATCATCCTCAGTATATAAATGGGAGCTGGGGCTCTGTTTCTCTGTCCCACTGTGATGTCAAAAATCCCACTGTGACATCAACTGTGATGTCATAAATCCCACTGTGACATCAACTGTGATGTCATAAATCCCACTGTGACATCAACTGTGATGTCATAAATCCCACTGTGACATCAACTGTGATGTCATAAATCCCACTGTGACATAATCAGTGATCAGCGATGTCTTAAAAAAGTGGGAGTCTGCCTTCAGACCCCCGTCTTCAGCCCATGGACAGCTGAATGTTGCCAGCTCCAGGACGGGTGATCCAGCATCCCTGAAGTATGCCATCAAGGAGCAGCCAGGCGTATGTGAGCTGCAGGGCCAGCTGAGAGCTGCAGGGCCAGCTGGGAGAGCTGCAGGGCCAACTGGGCGAGGCCGCGCAGCGGGCGAGCCTAGGAATCGAGTGTGCAAGATCCCTAATATATATATATATATATATATATATATATACACAGTTCAAAATACATACTACAGCATGCGCTGGGACGCGTCATCAGTGATGTTACCTGGGGTCGTAAGGTGTTTCGGGTCTGTCAACATCATACACCCTCGCCCAGTAGACCCAGCCGAGGCCGATTAAGACCCCGACCCGCGTCACAGAAGCAGCCGCTCACGGATCAGCCTTCCTACTCTGTCTGCAACGTTGCCCGCGGAAGGGTTGATCATGCCCCAATCCACTGCAATAGAGCTAGTGCTACACCACAGCATTGAAAGACTCTTCTGTGCATGGAGGGCTAAGGCTCTGTGGATGAATCCAGGCCGCGCTCCTCCATCTCAACAGACCCTCCCTGGGGAAAAGGGAATCCTACTATGCCGCACCATAGACAAAGAGGATGCCTCAAGAAGGCCTGTGCGCTGCATGTCATTCGCCTGCGGCGAGCACCTCGCTCTACCCTGAAGGACCCCAGGCCGCGCCAGGCAGGGAGAGAGCCAGGCTGGGCCAAATATACATACATACATACATACATACATACATACATACACACACACACACACATATATATATATATATATATATATATATATATATATATATATATATATATATATATATATATATATATATATATATATATACATTTATATATACATACATATACATATAGCAATAATAGCCCACTGTATGCAGGTCTATATATGCAGTACTAGAATTATGGAAAAAAACTAACTTTTCCATGATATTCATTTTTTTTAAGGATCTGAATATGTGTATATATATATGTGTGTGTGTGTGTGTGTGTGTGTGTGTGTGTGTGTGTGTGTGTGTGTGTGTGCGTGCGTGTGTGCGTGCGTGCGTGCGTGCGTGCGTGCGTGTGTGTGTGTGTGTGTGTGTGTATACAGGGCGGCGCTGCAGGTTCGCAAGAACAGCTACAGCTGCCTGCTGCTGTGAAGGGGAGGATAGAGTAAGCCAAGCCACCAGTCAGCCCCCACACAGCACAAACAGAGGAACCTTTCAATCAATGGCTTCCTTGGACTATATTTACATCACAGATACCAATATGCCACAGGCCAATATGAAAGACTGACACCTGTTTAAAAGCAAAACAAATCTGCCTCTTTTCTTTTTTTTACTTTGTAAACATTTCTTGAAATTTCTTGAAATACTGTTTTGGGGGTTTTATGAGCTGGAAGCCAAACTTATGCAAAGTTAAACAAATATAAATACTTGAAATACTTTATTTTGTGTGTAATGAATCTATAATGTATGAAGGTTTCACTTTTTGAAAGGAAATAACTTTTCCATGATATTCCATTTTCTTTGGAAAGGATCTGTATATGTGTATATATGTGTGTGTGTGTGTGTGTGTGTGTGTGTGTGTGTGTGTGTGTATATATATATATGTGTATATATATATATAATGTGTGTATATATATATATATATATATATATATATATATATATAGTATATATATACTGTGTGTGTGTGGGGTGCTGCCTGGTATCCAATCCCATATGAATGGCAGCTGTCAGCACTCCATATGAATCCTTCATTGGGGCTGCTTAGCAGACTACATGTCACTGACATGGGTTCTGAAATGAAAAGGGCTGGATTGACCTGATGTCAGTCAATCCAGCTCTGGACCTACTAGCTGTCTACTCTGCATCCTGTGTGAGACACTAGAGACAATAACAATGATGAGGGGATCGTCTCATTTCAGATATTTAAATATTTTTGGTTGACATGAGTGACTGACTGTGTAGATGGACCAGATTATGATGAAAATCAAACACTTTTGAAGAGAGAACATATGAAGTAAGATTAGAGCTGGGAAGCACAAACTTTTTTATTGCATTATTTTGATTGGTGATATAAAACAGGACAGCACAACAAAGCACAAAAACAAAAATATCCAAATACATACATACATATAAACACCTTCCCTGGCCGCGGGAACCCTGAATTAAATGTTTACTCTCCTGTGTGGATTTTCAAATATCTCTTCAAGTCTCCTTTATGACCAGAAGCTTTACCACAGACTGAGCAATTCAATTATTTATCTCCTGTGTGTCTTCAAGCTTTCTTTACAAGCAAAACATTTACCACAGACTGAGCAATTACATTAATGTTTATCTCCTGTTTGGATTTTCATGTGTGTCTTCAAGGATCCTTTTTGACCAAAACCTTTACAACAGACTGAGAAATACATTTTTGTATCTCCTGTGTGGACTATCAAGTGTGTCTTCAAGTTTGCTTTATGACCAACACCTTTACCACAGACTGAGCAATTAAATTGTTTCTCACCTGTGTGGACTATCAAGTGTGTATTTAAGGATTCTTTTTGACCAAAACCTTTACCACAGACTGAGAAATTAAATGTTGTATCTCCTGTGTGGACTATGAAGTGTGCTTTACAACCAAAACCTTTACCACAGACTGAGCAATTAAATTATTTCTCACCTGTGTGGACTATCAAGTGTGTCTTCAAGGATCCTTTTTGACCAAAACCTTTACCACAAACTGAGCAATTGCATTTTTTTATCTCCTGTGTGGACTATCAAGTGTGTCTTCAAGTGTGCTTTACGACCAAAACCTTTACCACAGACTGAGCAATTAAATTGTTTCTCACCTGTGTGGACTATCAAGTGCGTCTTCAAGGATCCTTTTTGACCAAAACCTTTACCACAGACTGAGAAATTAAATGTTTTATCTCCTGTGTGGACTATCAAGTGTGTCTTCAAGCTTTCTTTACGAGCAAAACCTTTACCACAGACTGAGCAATTACATTCATGTCTATCTCCTGTGTGGATTATCATGTGTCTCTTCAAGGATTCTTTTTGACCAAAACCTTTACCACAGACTGAGAAATTACATTTTTTATCTCCTGTGTGGACTATCAAGTGTGTCTTCACACTTTCTTTACAAGCAAAACCTTTACCACAGACTGAGAAATTACATTCATGTTTATCTCCTGTATGGATTTTCATGTGTGTCTTCAAGGATCCTTTTTGACCAAAACCTTTACAACAGACTTGAGAAATACATTTTTGTATCGCCTGTGTGGACTATCAAGTGTGTCTTCAAGTTTGCTTTATGACCAAAACCTTTACCACAGACTGAGCAATTAAATTGTTTCTCACCTGTGTGGACTATCAAGTGTGTCTTCACGCTTTCTTTACAAGCAAAACCTTTACCACAGACTGAGAAATTACATTCATGTTTATCTCCTGTATGGATTTTCATGTGTGTCTTCAAGGATCCTTTTTGACCAAAACCTTTACAACAGACTGAGAAATACATTTTTGTATCTCCTGTGTGGACTATCAAGTGTGTCTTCAAGTTTGCTTTATGACCAAAACCTTTACCACAGACTGAGCAATTAAATTGTTTCTCACCTATGTGGACTATCAAGTGTGTCTTCAAGGATCCTTTTTGACCAAAACCTTTACCACAGACTGAGAAATTAAATTTTGTATCTCCTGTGTGGACTATGAAGTGTGTCTTCAAGTGTGCTTTACAACCAAAACCTTTACAACAGACTGAGCAATTAAATTGTTTCTCACCTGTGTGGACTATCAAGTGTGCTTTACAACCAAAACCTTTACCACAGACTGAGCAATTAAATTGTTTCTCACCTGTGTGGACTATCAAGTGTGTCTTCAAGCATCCTTTTTGACCAAAACCTTTACCACAGACTGAGATTTGTTTTTTAATCTCCTGTGTGGACTATCAAGTGTGTCTTCAAGCTTTCTTTACAAGCAAAACCTTTACCACAGACGGAGCAATTACATTCATGTGTATCTCCTGTGTGGATTATCATGTGTCTCTTCAAGGATTCTTTTTGACCAAAACCTTTACCACAGACTGAGAAATTACATTTTTTATCTCCTGTGGGGACTATCAAGTGCATCTTCAAGTGTGCTTTGCGACCAAAACCTTTACCACAGACTGAGCAATTAAATTGTTTCTCACCTGTGTGGACTATCATGTGTCTCTTCAAGTTTCCTTTTTGAACAAAACCTTTACCACAGACTGAGCAATTACATTGTTTCTCACCTGTGTGGACTATCATGTGTCTTCAAGTGTGCTGTCTTATCACAAACTGAGCAGCTGAACGGTTTCTTCCCAATACCTATAAATAATAATAAGTATAAACATGTTTCTGGTTCACTAGTTTCCATCCATTCGTCATCATTGTCTTCAGTCTCAGAAGAGTCTGAAGTCTAGTCATGACTAGTTGGTTGTGAATTACTAGCTGGATATATAAGATATAAGTTCCTGGCTGGTTCTGATACTCCACAGTCCTCTTCATCAGCTTCTGTTTTCATCTGTTCAGTTGAGCAGCTGGCTAGAGGCTCTGCCTCTCTGGTCTCCTCAGTTTGGCTTTGATAAAGCTGTGAGGACTGAGGTTTCTCTTTCACAGGGGAGGGGACGCATGGCCTGAGCCCACTCGCCTTCTTGGTCTTATTGCTGTGTGCTTGCTGCTTCTCAGTGCTCTGGGTCCATTTGTGGAGCTGTGGGAGAGAGACGAGGGAGAAGGTCAAAAAGCTGTCAGTTTTCAGATGCCTGCACACACACACACACACACACACACACACACACACACACACACACACACACACACACACACACACACACACACACACACACACACACACACACACACACACACACACACACACACACACACACACACACACAGAGTAACAAGTGTAGGAAAGTGATAATATGTCAGTGAACTAGACTCCAGGGGTCTTGTGTCAGCCTTCGGGGGTCAGGGGTCATCTGTAAAGGATTCAGCATTATTATGGCGGGTGCGTGTGTGTGCTCTAGTCTGTATTCTCATGTTACTAAGTTCTAGTAACAGTATAGAATGATGCTTCATTGTAATGAGTGTTGTGAATGCCAATTGGTTGCCTTGTGTAGTGTCAAGTTGCATGGGGAGATAGGGTGTATTCACACCTATCTCGTTTGGAGCAGTTGTTCCGAAACGGAGAGCATTTTCCCCCTTGGTGCGGTTCGTTTGGGGGAGTGTGAACACAGCAATCGCACTCGGATGCGGGACAAAACAAGCGGACCGAGATCGCCAAGAAAGGGTGGTCTCGGTCCGCTTCCAAACGAACTCTGGTGCGGTTCGTTTGTGGTGAGAACGTGAGCCGACCTCGATCCGCCACAACAGCAGTAAACGGTGCGCATTTTTGGGTAAACCAGCTGCCGTAGTCGGCTGCGCTGTGCGTAATGGCCTGAAGAACGAACATTTTTATCGTTTAAAAACAACATCTTTCAGATCCTGTTTTGGCAACTTGTGACTTGCATCGATAAACTTTGGGGGATTTTTGGATCATCACATCAGCAGTTTGAACTCAATCAACTTACCTCGGACCATGGGAAGCAACGTTAATGTGTTGAATCTCTACGGATTTTGCGTGCGGTGTGCTGCGCAGCACACCACCCTCTCTCTCCCTCTCTCTCGCTCTCTCGTCTCCATTCAATAAATGAAAACAAATCGTGGTAATCAGAGAGCCAGCCTTCTTTGTGATAAGATTGTCTGGTTCAATCAGACAATCAGACTGATTGCATGTCTTCCTCGAAATGTCCATTGTTATTAAATTATTTATTAATATTTTATTCCTGACAGGACAGGTGTTCATATAGCCTATCTCGGCTAATCCTCATCTCCGTGATAGTAGCCTAATAGCAGAATTTGCGAGGGTCTTTGATCTTCTATCTCCAAATTCCCAATAGCCTAAATAGGCTAAATAAATACATAGGCTACATAGCATACATTAATAAATAAATAAAGAACTTTCTCCCTCTCTCTCTCTCCCGATCCCTCCCTCTTTCTTTCTTTCTCTCTCTCTCTCTCTCTCTCTCTCCTCGCACGGCGGACGCCCGACATAGCCTAAAATGTAGGTCTAACAAAACACATTTTTATAATCATATAGGAAAATCTCTGATTATTTTGTCCATCCCGAGAGGCTATTAGCCTATCAGAGTCTCTGCTGGCCAATCCAGGAAGTTTGACAATACTATTTGGACCGTTTCATTTGTGGCTGTGTGAACACAAACGAACCAAGGCACAAATGCAACAATTGTATCATTAAGTACCTGAATCGGAACAAAGCAAACGACCTACAGGTGTGAATACACCCATACACACACTGGGCAGTAATGATAGTATGTGTGTATCTTGTTTGCGAGTGTGCGGTACAAAATAGCTTGTCCTGTTAATGATCTTGCCTGTGTGTGCGTGTGCGTGCGCACGCTTACCTGCGAAGCTGTAGCGCCTCCTGCAGGCGGCTGTTCTCCTCCCGCAGTGCCTGGCACTCCTTCGTCCTCTCCTGCAGCTTTGCTGTACACTTGGCCAGTAGCTCCCACAGCCGGTCGTTTTCCTCCTGCTTATCTGGAGCAAACATCCAACATGTTAGGAGGAGGACACAGCCAATACTGGCTCAATGTTCCAGAGCAGCCATGCTGCAGGGGACACAGCCACACTGCAAGAAATAGGCCACACCCATCACGGGGGAAATCGGTCTGTTCACTCCCATTCACCAGCGTCATTTTCCTTGAATTAAACATAGCTAAAAGCTGTTGTGTGGTGGGCTGCGCACACAACAAATGTAAGAAATCGCCAATTAAAACGTTTTTTTGTACTCCCGAGCAAAACAAGGAAGCCATTGAGAATTGGCGAGAAGAAAATGTGGATTTAGCTGTCAAGGAAGTGATGTTGTGTTCATCTTCCGTATATACGATCTTTGTGTGCAACTACGTGACATAAGAGAACGCCAGCGCGTCTGAGGCCATCTGTCTGACGTTACACCAGCGTTATTTTCATTAATTTAAACATGCCTAAAAGCTGTTGTGTGGTGGGCTGCACAGTCATAGTCATAGTATTTCACTTCAGGCCGCTGTGTGGGATCGTTTATCCAGCGCTTGGGCAATGAAAAGGGACACTGCTCCAGGCCAACTGAGTTCATTGTCTCGATGTACCTTTCCCTCTCTGTTGGAGGAAGTGTACCGAAATAATCTTTTGACATTATCTAAAAAGAAAACTGTCCAAATCCCTGTAAAACCCCACAAAACTATTTCTATCTGACGAGAGTTCCTCCGTTAGCCCCGGTTAGCCGCGGTTTGTTTTGCCAGCTGCAGTCGTCAGGCAGTACTTCCTTGTGTTTTCCCCCGTCTTGGGCGTGGCTTCTGAATGATGACGCGTTTTGCAGTGTCTCTATTCTGGCTCAATGTTCCAGAGCAGCCATGCTGCGGGGGCCCCAATTTGAAAAGTGAAAATGCTAGGTGCATACGCGGCCTATCCAACCCTTTAATCCCAACTCTGATCAGCACATGAGACTAAGATCAAACAGAGATAGCAGCTCCTCAGTTTGTAATCCATATGATATGACGTTATTTCAGCTCAAATAAATACGGGCGGCCATTGAATTCAAATGCATCGTCCATAATCTCTTAATCAGATAAATACCAGCAGTGGTTACCATGCCAGGCTACAGAGTGCTCAAGTCGCCCTGTTCAGAGACACATCCGGGGACTGGAGCGCTCAGGCTAGTCAATCTGTAGCCTAGCATGGTAAACAGCACTGACAAAGCGCTTTACAATCAGTAGGTACATTCACCCATTCATACTGATGGCGGCAGGCTGCCACGCAGGGTGCTGGCACACCATCAGGAGCAATTTGGGGTTCAGTATCTTGCCCAAGGACACTTTGACATGCAGACTGGAGGAGGCGGGAATCAAACCACCGACCTCTTTTATCCAAAGCGATTAGTGAACGAGCTACAGCCACCCCAAACTCAAAGCATATGATCGTTTCAGTGCATGGATGTCAAAGCAAACTTATCAGCGCGAGTTAAAAAATCATAATTAAAGCTGGAAATAAGGTCCAGGTTGTAAAAAACAACAACAGAATTCTCCTTTAAAGACACACACAAAAAAAAGACACAAGCCGACACATGAAGAGACGAAAGCATTTGTAGGAATACTTTCTCCGTACCTTTATCAGAATTGGAGGAAACACCGCTGTCAGGGGAGCTGAGCTGGTTCAGGATCTCCTTCCGCCTCGTCAGTCCGGGCCTCAGCTGATAAGGAGTGCCAGGGCGCGTGCCACTGCGGCTGACTTTAGCTGCTTTCAGCACTGAGCTGTTGCATGAACACTGGAGGAGAGAGGGAACAAACAGGGTCAATGACTTCAGAGTCATGAATCTGCAACGGTTCTAAAACACAAACTCATTCTGGTGTTGCATGTTTTTTTGCAGAACAGCACAGCAGAGAATAAAAGATTTCTCTAGTGCTGCATTTAACTCCTATTTCAAGTTGCTGCTCGATGTCCCAACATTTTGTCTACAGCTAAAAAGCAATGCTCAGTGCAAAGCTGTCTTGAAGGTTCTGTTGCCTGTGACTTTACACGTGGTCAATTGGGCGCACTGACCAAATTCCAGAGGGAATGTGGCTCAGAGTCACACATACTGTTGGCGAGTTCAACACAACGCATGTTGCTTAAAAACCTTACCTCAGTGCTGGAAGGTGAGGAGTCCCAAAGAGCAGAGCTGGTGCGGGTGATAAATCCTGGCTTCTGCCACCCGAAGATAATCTCCAGATTGGGAGGTTCCACCACACCGAAATATGAGCGGAGATTAGGAGGATTATGGAACTGCCATTTAATGGCGGCCTCCAGCTTATCACCTTGGAGGAGGAAAAACACATAAAATGTAAGCATTATGTACAGAACATGTACAGAGTTTGAAATGATAAGGTTATGCGTAGGCTATGAGTGCAGCTCTGAGATATACCAAAGAAATCTGGCAAAACTTAACAATGTGGATAATTAAATTGTGATGCCAAAGAAAGTGTCACAGTAAAACCGTAGACGTAAATAATATGAACGTAGCTGATCCCATTCAATTTCTTCTCCCTGGCGGAGTTCAAACGTTGGCCGTCACCATCTTGATTTTTCGTCAGCAGAGTGGGAGGGAATGGGTTGAGTCCTTCCGCACCTCACGTGAGATGGGAGTTTCCCAGAGCCGCAGCTCCGCCTGCTATTGGTCCGTGATCGGCAAGCTGCGCGATCACTGGACAGGCGATCTGTCAATCACCCCCTTTTCTAAAAGGTATGATAAGGTGAAATGAGCTTATAGACCAAAACCATGTTTCAGTCCAGGCTATAAAGATGTTGAATTACTGTTACAAAGTGGGGCATTTTAACAGGAACAAAGGGGACTTCTGAGTCCTGCCTCAAGTGTCCATTTGAGGAATGACAGCTTAAACAAAGACTTGGGCATCATCAGAGGAAAGATTCATAATCCATAAGATGACAGCAGCTCAGAGACATTGTGAAGACTGAACACAACATGTATGCACACGACATGTGCACCTATGTGCAGTGAATATGCCACTGTCTCTGACTTATCACTATACTGCCTTGTTGTGTCTCTTGTTGTTTTTGCACTCATATGCCCTGTTATATTTCTACTATGTTGTAAACGGAGTTCACAGCACAAGAATTTCACACGTGATACTTGTACCATGGAGTGACAATAAAAAAATCTTGAACCTTGAACCCACATGTATCAACAGTACAATAGTTCAGTCTTACCTTGTGCCCATGCCGGTATTGGCTTTTTCGGTGCCGACGCCTCATCAGACGAGTCGTCGCTGTTCAGGCTCATCCCATAATCCTCATAAGCTTCTTCTGCAGCCAATGTCTGCATCTCTCCCTCCTTTGGCTTAAAAATAAACAAACAAACAAACAAACAAATACATAAATAAGTACATAAATAAATGGGCAAACAAAACAGGCATACTGCAGTTTAAAGGTTGTGTGTGTGTGTGTGTGTGTGTGTGTGTGTGTGTGTGTGTGTGTGTGTGTGCATAATCCTCAGTATCTTTCTGTAGGAAAGGACAATATGCATTTTAAATTGATGCTTGCATTTGGAAACTGATCAGTAGCATACCTCGGTTTACGACAGAAATGCATTTAGCAAAATAATATCAAATGGCTTCATCTCATGCGTCATCAAGTTATATCCAACACAGCATACTTTACCTCAATAGCATTCAGGTCACCGGGCGTGCTGGAGCTCGGATAGCCGAAGAGCCCCGGGCAGGACTGTGCCGAGAGGGGCGTGGGCGAGCTGGAGAGAGAGGGCAGGAGCACCGGGGACACCTGCCCCCCGATCGGCACAAACACCTGAGGGTCCGGGTTGAAGGCCAGACTCTTCTCCTCCTGCAGCAGCTCCGTGAACACATTCAGGGCACCACACCTTCCCACAGGCGTCTGCATTCCAGTACGCTGAGAAGATACATACATTAATAAGTACATAATAAGTAAAAGTGTGACCAACGGCATACTGCAGTTTAAATGTTGTGTGTGTGAGGGAGTGAGTGAGTGAGTGAGTGCGTGAGTGAGTGCGTGAGTGAGTGCGTGAGTGAGTGAGTGAGTGCGTGAGTGAGTGAGTGAGTGCGTGAGTGAGTGAGTGCGTGAGTGAGTGCGTGCGTATGTACACTCACAGATAGAGGGCTTGCCATGCAGTCCAGGAACTGCCGGATGCGTCTGGCTGTGTCGCTCGTCACCTGGATCTGCCTCCTCACTGGGGCCTACAGATCAATCAGTCAATGAATCACTCTCTCAAATAACCAAATCAATATTCATACATCACATTGACTTCCTGTCCTATCCTACAGCAGCACTGTCTGACATTCACTTCTTGGCTCCCCTCCAAGGGTTGGTAGAAAAAATATATACATCAATTATATCTTACTAATATAATTATGCAAAAGTCGGCGCGGTCGCGGCACATAATTGCTCAAAGCTGAGTGGGCGAGGCCGCGTAGTGGGCGAGCTGCGTCTGCGAGCCCGTGAACATTTTAAATTAGTAATACAAAGAACATATTTTGCTTAAAGTTGTTAGATATTTTGGTATTTTTATGAACATATTTTTAATAGCCAAAACTTTTCCAGAACACACTGTTAATTCCAAACCTTTCCCAGGTCTGGAAAACAGCTTTTCAAATTCCACAACTTTTCCGGGAATTTCATGACCCTGTGAAGCGCAACAAAATTCACTGTAACTGATGATGAGCAGGTGTCCATTTCCAGAGCCTGCATGGCTCTCGTCTCATCAAGGACTTAAGGAGCGTTCACACCGAGATATTTATTTTTCGCTCTGTCGCTCAAGTCAACCCTTTGGAATCGCTCTGTCGCTCTGTTTAAATCGCTCATCAACAGGCACACGAAATGACGGACATGTGGGGGATATAACGTTACGCAATGTCATGCTGTTTGTCCACTACGAGCCACCGTCATTGTTTACAAGCTAAGCCTATCAGCGTGCTCCTAATGCGAGCTGCATACCGGTAGTACAGACTTCACTTCATGTCAGCTGTCAGCCTGTCAATGCGGTTTGTTGCCACACAATAAACCAGCGGTTTGTTCCAAGCCAGAGTGATCCTTGACTCGCTCTCACACGGCAGCCAATCAGCATTGAACAGCGAACGACTGATGCCAGCGTATTTTCGCTCGAGTTGGAATATTTCATCTTGAGCGACGAGCGTATTTTCGCTCTGTCGCTCTGTCTCTGCCGCTCGGACGCCCAGCGATTATTCTCCCAGGCGAATATACGCTCAATCGCTCGTTTGCATTGACTTTGTATGTAAACTCGACGCCAGCGACAAACTTTAATAGGTCGGTGTGAACGCAGCTTTAGAGAACAGTTTCTTTGTGGATTTTCTACCATGTTAGTGTGTTAAGCAAGTGCTGCATGGAGGCAGTTGGGGCCTGACCTGGAAAGGAGTGCCAGGGCGAGTGGGAGTGCTTCTGCCTGCAGCCGTCGCTGCACGGCCGCCGTATGTCGTCTTCCCAGGGTAGAAGGCAGAATCTCCCGGCTCCAGCACTGGGCTGCTTAATGTCACCTGGAGGAGAGAGCAGTAAACAGCTGTTTAATGTCACCTGGAGGAGAGAGCAGTAAACAGCTGTTTAATGTCACCTGGAGGAGAGAGCAGTAAACAGCTGTTTAATGTCACCTGGAGGAGAGAGCAGTAAACAGCTGTTTAATGTCACCTGGAGGAGAGAGCAGTAAACAGCTGTTTAATGTCACCTGGAGGAGAGAGCGATAAACAGGGAAACTTCAACACAGCCTTTGTACAACACATCAAAATGACTTGAGAGTAGGGCTGGGTTAAAAAAACGATATATCGATGTTGAATCAATATTCATGTGAAGGAACAAGTATCGATACATAAATCCCAGTATCGATATTTTAAAATGCATTTTACACACACACACACACACACACACACACACAAAAAAAAAATAATAATAATAATAATAAACATAGGCTATAATATTATAGGCTGTGTGTGGTAGTTAAAACATAGTTTCAAGTTGACGTTTATTTATGTTTGTAGTTTAAACAAAAACAGAAATACTGTAGGCTACATGTGCATTGTGCATGCACCATGAGCCAGATGTACAGACCTCAAATCTGTTTGCACTATAATGTTTGTGAACTGGAAATGTTCATGAGCTGTATTTTATTTTATTTTATTTACAAAGAATTTATACTTTATGAAACACTGTTTACAACATGCTGCTGTTCAATGATTCTGTTGTATAGTGGAAATCTAGTGGAAGTCTTCTCACAGAAGACTGTAAAGAAAGAGACAGAAGACTGTAAAGAGAGATAAGATGTTGAATGACTATGTTGGTCATGTTTAAATAAAAAATAATTACATGATGTAACTGCTTGCTTTATGGTCAATTCTTAACTCATTGAATGCCAAGGACGGACATGTTCGTCATTTCAAATAGTAACGTAGAGTGCCAAGGACGGACATGTTCGTCAATTGCGTTTTTTGACGGTGGGGCGTCGATCAAAGCCTTCTGCCTCTGATGTACAAATATTATAGCTATTGGATGTGTCTAACCTATTTTACAGAACCCTTAGGTGGCGACAGTGCTCTCCACATAACAGAAAGGCAAGGAAAAAACAAAGAAGAAGTCGTTATGGAAACGGAAATCGCATCGCATCCGTATGCATCGATATGCTGAAGCACGTTACTGCAGCTGTGCCTGCAGCAGCCAATCTGCTCCCACAATTGAGCCGCTCCGTGTCGGTTGCGACAGCACATCTGCACATCCACACCGTGGAGTTGTTATTATTCTCAACTGGAAGCATCGTTGCCGGTGACAAACACACGCGGAACGCTGTAAAAAAGCCTGGCTGTTCCGCACCCTTCACTGTGCGCACAGCAAACTCAGCAGAGAGCCACCACAGACAGGAGGAGGAGTGTGCAGTTGAGGCGAGGCGGGGCGGGGCGGGGCGGGGGGGGGGGGGGGGGGGGGGGCACGCAGAGCAGCACGCAACACCCAGACAGACCCAGGCAGCAGGACAGGATTGACAAACGCAAGCCAGAATATCCGATACCCACCAGCAGCAAATCAAAACCAGCAAGAAGCTGCAACCAGCAGCGCACGCAGGGGCCAGCGCTGCTGGTTGTAGCTAAAAATATTATTCTGCCAAACAAAATTCCCTGGCCTAAACTGTTTTATTGAAGGAAATTATTTTTGAGGTGTGACTACATTAGAAAAGATTAGCTTCAGAGTCAGTGATGTGCTTGAAATGATTAATTTCACAAAAGGCCAATTATCTCAGCTTCTAGAAAAAAATTGCTTTTTTTGGATGAATCAAGCTATCTTCTCCGGCTCATAACTAAAGAACGGAAAATGGGATCAATAAACTTTTTTTTGCAGATGATAGAATAGAGTCTCATCGTTCTTTGTGCGTGTTCAGTGTTTACATAGTAATATCACACAATATTCTGTGGGCCTCGAGAAATCACTGAAAACGCTCTGAAACTCTGGCACTGGGAGCGTCCGTTCTCCAAAAGTGGCTGGCACTCAATGAGTTAATGTAAATATTAATATTTTTTAATAATGCACCAGGTTAGAGGGTTCCTTGTACAATTTGCAGCATTAGTTATTTGAGAATCTCTTCCATTATCAAAGCAAAACTGGTATTGTAACTAAAATATCGATATCGAATCGTATCGTAAATCGTATGGACTTGGGACCTTGTGTATCGGAATCGTATCGGGAAGTCAGTGGCGATACCCAGCCCTACTTGAGAGTAATACATCTGTAATGGTTCTCAAACACAAACTAATCATGCTTTTGCCATGTTGTAACTTTACCTTCGTCTTCACAGCGTTGAGTGGTCTGTAGGTCAGCTCTCCAGGGCGTGACGTGCGCTCCAGGGCATTGAGTGGTCTGTAGGTCAGCTCTCCAGGGCGTGAGGTGCGCTCCAGGGACTGAAGGATGCGTCTGGCTCCGAGTGGTCTGTAGGTCAGCTCTCCAGGGCGTGAGGTGCGCTCCAGGGACTGAAGGATGCGTCTGGCTCTGGTGCTCATGCCACAGAGCTGGGAATCAGCAGGTTTGACCTCCATCTGCCTCCTCACTGGGGCCTACAGATCAATCAGACAGTCATGTAATCACTCTCTCAAACAAGCAAATCAATATTCATATGTCACATTGACTTTGATCCTACAGCACCACTGTCTGACATTCAATTTTTGGCTTGCCCCCAAGGACTGGTAGAGGAACAAGGGCAAATCCGGCCCAGGACGCTGTGTGTCGCGCGGTCAGCCATACCTGGGTTGTGGCTAGATGGGGTACAGCCACGGATGGGGTGACGCAAAATCGTGACAATTATAGAGTTCAACAGTCATGTGAGGTTTCTTGCCCAAGAAGTGAATTCCTCATTCATTTTTTCCATAGACATTTAGAAAAATCTTTATATATATAACAAGTTTTAAGGCTTGGACCAAGCCAACCAGTCTCCCAGAGAATGGTGACTGAGCATAAAACATTTCACTTTCAGCAAAAACAAAAAAATAAATGCAGGAAAAAAGATAGAAAATCCCCCCCCCCTGCTTTTATTTTTATTTTTTGCTGAAAGTGAAATGTTTTATGGTCGCTCACGATTCTCTCTGGAAGACTGGTTGGCTTTCGTTATCTAAGGATTTTTCTAAATGTCTCTGGAGAAAATGAATTCACTTCTGGGGCAAGAAAGGTCACATGACTGCTGAGCTCTATTCCATGTAATTTTGTGTTCACCTTATGTTCCAACACAGAGGTCAGCCAGTTACTTCCTATTGTGTTGACACTTCCTGTGACAGTACAGGACTAGTGAGCAGGTCAAACAGATGCTGTTTTGAACAGGAAGTCATAACACAACTGGCTCAAGTGGGCGGGGCTAAATAAGGTGTATAGTGTCATGACGAAAGCAAAGATACAACAGGGTGAGATAAAGGACACATCCTCCCAGTATTCAAGTATAATACAGTGCGTGCGTGCGTGTCATGTATCGGATCAGCCCAAAAAAAGGCAAATAAATTGAAAGATGAGCTACTTTTGCATCCAAAATATAACCGGGAAAATCTAAGTCATGTAGTCATCAATTAAAAAACATGAATATCAATATAAATGCAAAACTTTGTTTGTGGTTCAAATGCATTCTCTGTAAACAACCTTTACTCACTGAGGAAACTCACTATTTGGCTGGCAGGGAAATTAAACACTCACATTGGTGGAGAGTCCAATGACAGGCAGGTTGAAAGCAGGCTTTTTCAGACTGGCGTGGGCAGGCCGGGGCCCAGAATTGCTTCTGTCTGTCTCTCCAGAGCTCCATGCTCTGTCTGTCTCTACAGATGACAGCAGGGGCATCATGGGGACATCTGCAGAGAAACATGCACTTTGGTGAAAACGACACACAACACAGAGGATCTAGTCTGACATTTTCAGAGATCAGAAATCTTCCCCGTCACAGATGCATTAAATAGGCTCACAACACTCAACAACACGTTCAACACCAAGTTCTGGCGTCCCGGAACCAACCCCCTTCCACACCCGCTCTCACTGAACAGAAATATAGTCAACTACACTACGTATAATTAACCCAACAGCCAGTTGATAACATTTTCTCATTCATTTACCCTCCATTAGAGACAGTCATCATGTGTGGCATGTGTGGGAACGCCCACAAAATGTTATATGGCTGGCGCCTGGCGCGCGAGTGGGGTAAAACCGCCCATATATCTCAATGGGCTGACTCACCAAAGGAAGGTGCTGCGGCTCTAAACTACAGGTTTGGGGGTTCTAGAGCAGAACACAAGACGTCTGTTCAGATGTGTGTTTACTGCAGTGGTTAAATCCCTGATCGTGTCTGCCTGGGCTGGGCTAGCAGCTAAATTCTAACTTTGCTGAATGGATAGAACGGGAGATTTACCCCACCCTGCGGTGAGCAGCAGCAGCGCCGTGCTCGGGAATCACATGGTGATCTAACCCCCCAATTCCAACCCTTTGATGCTGAGTGCCAAGCAGGGAGGCAAATGGGTCCCATTTTTATAGTCTTTGGTATGACTCGGCCAGGGATCGAACTCACGACCTCCCAGTCTCAGGGCGGACACTCAGACCACTAGGCAACTGTGCTGTACCTTTGTCAGAGGGGCGAGAAGAAACGCCGCTGTCAGTCGAGACGTTGTCATCGTCGTGCTGCGGGAGGTTGTCCTTGATCTCCTTGACCAAACCCGTGGAAAAGGGCGCAGGGGCCGAGGACGTGGAGGGCTGTGAGAAGAGGCTGATGGAGGCCCCCAGGACCGGCAGGGGGGAGCTATCCAGTGGGGGGGAGTGGAGGTGGGCATGGCTCAGCGGGGGTCCAGACATCACAGAGGGCTCTGTGAGGAAGAGAAACCAAAGGTGGGCATGAGCAAATACACAGGGGATCTACATTTCCATGGCTTCTTTATATATGTGATAGCTCAAGGGACTGATTGGATCCCTCACCTGCAGTGTTACTGGTGCTGGGCTCTGGGGGGTCCCGTCCGTCAATGAGAGGTCCCTCCTCCTGCTCTGTCCCATGCACAGCCCCTCCCCCTTCAGCAGCATCTTCCTTCTTGAAGTAGTCCTGCAGCCAGGAAGTAACCATGCTCTTTACTGTGCCTGTCAGCCGCCTGATGAGGCCGGGCTGCTACTGCTGCTGCTGTTGCTGCTGCTGCTGCTGCTGCTGCTGCTGCTGCTGCTGCTGCTGCTGCTGCTGCTGCTGCTAACATGAGAGGAGAGAGAGGAGGAACCAAGAGTGGGATGAAATGAGAGGCCGGCCGAGGAGAGAACCAATTCATAGTCTGCTATTATATTTTCAACTTCTCCCTGGCTTGTGTTTACATTAGCTGACCGGCTAGTTAGTTACGTTCTATTTGTTTCTATCAGATTAATCGAAGAAATAATCGACAGATTTAATCGATTATCAAAATAATCGTTAGTTGCAGCCCTAGTGTGCATGCGTGCGTGTATACTCACAGCCAGAGGGCTTGACTGGGGCCCAGAACTGGTTCTGTCTGTCTCTGGAGACCACATCTGGGGAATCAATGCTGTTTTGGAGGTGGGGACATCTGCAGAGAAAGCGACACACAACACAGAGGATCTAGTCTGACATTTTCAGAGAGCAGAAATCTTCCCATCACAGATGAATTAATTGGGCTCACAACACTTTCAACAACACATTCCACACCAAGATCTGCCGTCCCGGAACCAACTCCCTTCCACACACACAGAAATATAGTCACCTACACTACCGTTAGCCTAACACCCAGTTGATAACATTTGTTCATAATTTCTAAATGTGCCATTGGTCACATTGAGACCGTGTGAGATGTGGATCATTCAAAAAGTGGTGGCCTGATCTGTTAAAGGTATATTCTGATGCACCACTCTAGCCTTCCAAGACACACAAGCCTACACGTGAAGAGAGAAAACCCTTTGTACAAATAATGTACCTTTGTCAGAGGCGCAGGAGAGCCCCCTAGTGGTGGAGATGTCATCTTCGGGCTGTGAGAGGTTGATGGTGGAAAAGGGCCCAGGGGCCGAGGGCGAGGCGGCTGCGGGCTGCGAGTAGATGCTGCTGTAGGCCCCCAGGACCGGGGTGGAGACACTCAGCGGGAGGAAGTCCAACGGCACCATTGGCTCGTCCTCCCAGGGGCGAGGCACTGAGGCACTTGTCTGTTCCTCACAACAGACACGTTGTGATTTTCCTGTCTTCAGCCTTCGTAAGGCAGCCTCCAGCAGTGCTTTCGGTTTGGCGTCCAGTGTAATCGCACTCTGCAAAATGAAGATTGCTCTGTTTGGGTTGCCTGGGAAGATAAAGACAGCATTCACTGAAACATCTCACATAATATCACAAGTCATGAGAATAAGTTGATATATTACTTGATATATTCAACAACAAATGACATCTCTCTTTACCTTGAGAATGTTCAAACTGTGCATAAGAGATGTGGACAAATGCAAAATCCTTTCCCTGAGATCTCGCCATATTGAAGTGGGTTCTTGCCTCATTGACATCTTGGATTCTAGTAGAACAAAAAAGAGGTGAAACCAAACTGTTATTTGATAAGCATATGTTGGTTGATTATTTCAGCATGCAATCAGAGGCTGAAAGAGGTTAAAGTAGGTCTTCAAAGAGTAGGTTAAACATTATAGCTACTCACGCTTTCAGCTCTGCATATCTGACCAACATCCTGGCATAGCTGTCATTTTGACCGTGGTTTCCCACTGGCATATTGGAGAACACTCTGCTATACAATGCCATGAGCCTGCTGAGATGGTTACGATCCAGGTGAGGGTCCCCTTTCTTCTCCAGGTCCATCAGATATCTCTGACAACTCTCGGGAGAGTTTGAGCTGATGACCTGGTTAAAATTGTCGGTATCTAACAATAATGTGAGGTGTTAGAATCATTATCAAATGGAAACCGGTGAATTTTAATCTCACAATGACAAGGGAAATTGGGTTAACACTTACCTTCGTTGAGACACTTTTTAATTTTGTCAAGCTTCTGGAGAAGCATGGCAAGTCGCTGCTTTCTGTCCATATGCTCCATCTGAAATTGAGTAAGTAAAGCAGGTGTAACCTGCATTAATTATGGTTCCATGTTCCAGTGCCAAGGCCCTCATCAACAATGTTATTGATTGATTACACCTGCTTTACTTCCTGCTAAACACACCTTGAGACCTAACAAGCTAACGCTAAGCTACTGATGTTTTCAGACATGATAGACATTAAAAATATGAATCAGGGTAAGGCTTAGGCCCCGTTGTGGACCCCGAGCCGAGCACTTCCGGTAGGGTGATCATAGATTCCCCCCCCCCCCCCCCCCCCCCACACACACACACACACACACACACAGGCGAGCCGACATTAACGTACTTCTCTGGGTAGTCGACACAACAAGCTTAACGTTTCGAGAACGTTATTGTTGCTAAATACACCACCACTACTGCTCATGTTTAAGTCCTAGCTAGCCACCAGTCTGCCGCCGTTAGCTTTTCAGTTAAATGTCCGTCGTGCTTTCAGCTGCAAAAGTCTGTCTTGTCCAGCGTTCAGCAGTAACTAACCCACTGATATGAGGGGTAGCCAAGTTAGCTTGTCATACAGATTCCCAGTGTTATCCAAGACGAACACCTGTTCAGTCTTTGAGAAATACTTGACAAAATAAAGTGAGAAAAACAAATAAAACTTGTCTCTTACCTGCTGCTCCATGGTCCAAATCACGTTGATACACAACAATAATGCAGGCACGCAAAATGTAGGTGAGCTGTTTCAGTTAGCTACGCGTCTGGTTCTCATGAAAATGAAATCCTAAATGAGCTGTCTAGCGTTTTTTATTTGAACCAAACGCTCATTCTTAGTCACGCCCACTTCGCGCAGGCGCAACGACAGATGCGCATGTCGGGGGTAGAAAGAGACAGTACGCGCAGCCCTGGAAAGTACCTGGGATTGGTTGGGGGAGGGGAGCCTGAAAACACACCGCAAGCGTCTCCTGCTGCGCGGCGCGACCTTTCATTAGGACACCATGTTAACAGATCTGTCAGTCCACACCGAATTGCGCGCAGCTCCTCGGACGCTCAGGGCGCACAGGATAGCCTAGATTTCTATTTTTGTCCACGGACCCTCTTTGCCCGTGAGCGACTCTGTCAAGCTGAACAGATCAGATCGGGGCAGACAGGAACTCCGAAACCGGACATTCGTCAAATAAAACCAATTTCAAAGTAAAATGTTTATTTACGTTGTTGATTGTCCCTTTGGAAGTGTGAAAAGAGAGCGAGAGAGCAGTTGGAGAGGGCGAAGGGGACAGACAACAGATAGAGAGGAGATAAATCTAGTAGCTAGCCACTAGACTTAAACTGTGGCTTTGTGAAACCTGCTGATACATGCTATACAATGCTTGTGATACCATCACTTGTATGAAATAGGGTTTGATTAATAAATGAAATGTTTCTGAAAACATAAGAGTTGTTTATTTATTTGTGGATTTGTGGATCATAACCAAAGGATGATTCATGCATTCAAAGAATATTATGCATGCACATGTATTTGTTATATTTCAGTATAGTGGGTCTATTAAATAAGACCAAATGAACCTTGTGATACCTCGATGAAAACAGAAACATTGCTAATATTCTTCTATGTTGCTTTTTTCTTTTCAAATATATATTATTATTATGACGCCTGTGTTTCTGCTCTCTTATGCTGTTCATCACATGCTGCTTTTCCTTATGTGATGTCCTGTGGAGCCCCCTGCTGGCCTAAGACTTTCACACAAGTGTACCTGTGCAACCAGAGTGAGAATAAAAATCAGAGAGCAGAGGCACAGATCATAATGATGATTTATCAGCTTAATATTTAGAGACCAACATCAAGTCACATGACATCCTCATCAGTTCAGAGGGAGATACATAATCTGTCCAGAGGGGGCACTGTCACACTGCTGGGGCTGAGTCCTCTAATGTAAACTCAATAAACATATTTTTTAATTAACATTTATACAACATTGATGATGAGGATGTCACATGACTACAGCTGAAGTCAATGGGGACTGGTTCTGTGCTGTCAACCTCCCTGTGTGTTATATATGGACAAACTTCACCTGTGTTTCAACTGGCATGAGGGGGAGGAGATGATGACACAATGTTCATTTTTGAGTGAACTTTTCCTTTAATGAACTCTGTCAACACAAACTGGAACATGAGACAGCAGCCGACTGCTGCTAAATGATCCAGTAACTCCCCAGTATGGAAACAGTCACAGCTACTGAGCTGCTAACATTTAGCCTCCATCTAAAAAGACTGTTGTCATCAGATAAGACTCAGTATACCTAAGCCAAATTCATGGATGCTCCATCAATTCTAGACATTGCCTTATGCAATTCAAAATAGTACATAGATTGCACTTTTCCAAAGAAAAGCTCAATAAATGGTTCCCCTCAGTTTCTCCTATATGTGATAAGTGTCAAGATGATAATGCCACTCTTGCACACAGCTACATACATTGTCCTAGATTAAAACATATTGGTATAACGTTTTCAATATTATTTCTCAAGTTCTTGACTCAACAATTGAGCCTGACTCTCAAACTATTATTTTTAATATATCTGAGACCTTAAATAATCTCTCATCAGCTCACAGACGATTTGTTAATATTGCCTCATGTCTGCAAAGACATGTTTACTGATGTTATGAAGGGTAAGGACAGTCCTAACGTGAACATGTGGCCTGCTGATCTTGTCAGAACCCTTGAAGTGGAGAGGATTAGATATATCACAAAGGATCAAGTACGGTAGATCTATTTGACTTGACTTGGTTTGTGGCCGGCTATATGTTGGTGTTACACAGGAAATGAATGAGTTGTATGAAATGCTACAAGAGAAATGGCTGCACCGATTTGCTTTGGAGATTAAAGTGAAGTAAATCAGGATCCTGCCTCTGTCCTCCCTCCTCCGGCACTACAAAATAATGTTGAACACTACTTTATTTTTTAATTTTCTGTCATATCGTTGGATCCACGTTTTTTGGGGGGGTGGTTTGGGGTGGGTGGGGTGAGGGCTGGGGGCTTTATGTAACAATATTTCTTTATTATTATTTTCTCTGTTATTATTACTGCTATTACTAGTATTGTTGTATCGATCAATCCATATATCGTACACTGACGTGTTTTTTTGTGTGTTTTTCAGTTGTTGTTATTGTTGTGTTGTTTTGTTTTTGTCCCCCTATCCGTCACATGGTGTTGATGTTGCTCTTTTGTTCCTTATAGAAAAGAGATGGTGTCTGACGTAATAATGTAACTGTATTTGCATTCTCATTAAAAAATGTAAAAAAAAAAGAGATAAGACTCAGTAGCCTACAAAGTATGACATCACTACAACAGTATGGCATCACTACAGTATGAGGTCACAGTTAATGTAGCCTATTTGATTTGACAGCATCATTGCATGCCAAGCGCCTCAGGGTGGCAGCCATTTTGGATAGCATCTCTTTTTCAACACAGGGGGCAGCATCATGCAGCTGGGTTCTGTTACTGGATTGTCTTGCAATTACACACATGTAGGCTCAGGGCCGGTTCCAGAACAAGATGACTAGGGATGCATCCTAGATAGGAAGGGGTGCAGATGCCCGGCCGAAATTTGACATGTTATTTTACTAAAAATAATACATTTTACCATCATTTCAAGTAGAATGATACCACCCAAGCAAGAATATTTCAAGTGTTTCAAGTGCTTTACTGAAATATTTGGACCATATAATGATAATACAATTATCTCAACCTTAAAAGGTTACATATAGGTGCCAAAAAGCCATAAATTCACATCAAAGAACAAAGAAAAACAACAATTATAATTCAAGTTTAAACAGTAAGTTTGCAGCTGCAGCATTTTTATTTAAACCTATTTAAACCTGCTCTCTGTTTGGTTTGAACCAGTAAAACGATTTTTATAAGCATTTTACGAAATGTGTATGGTAAAATAAATGGCGGATGAAAATCTCTGGTACAGTGCTGAAGCAGGAAGTAGGCGGTCACTTTGCCTCTCTATATGGTGAACAAATATAACCAACTAAAATTCAACATGTCAAAAATGTCAGAAGAAAAAACATGCATCAAATTTTGAGACAGGACTAAAGGCATGGAAGGCCAGTGAACTGAATGATGTTGAGAGTAGCGCTACCTCTGCAATGCACTGCATTGACACATTACAAACAGTAATGTTTACCTATAGCAGCTACAAACACCTATGAGATCTAATAATGCAATTTTCAGAATCAGTTCAACTTTCATTATCTGGAGTTATTTACATTTCACAGTATGTCTTGAGTGTGTAATAACAGTTTAAATGGAAGAGAAACAAAAAATGAAGATTGATTTGAGAGGTTTTTAGTATAGAAAGCCATATAATTCTAATATAATTCCACAGATGTAAACATTTACACAATTTGAATTTGAAAATGAACTTGTTATCCAACTGTCAGTAAAGTTTGTGCCCCCGGGGCTTCTGGAAAGAGGTTATTCTGCTTATTTTTCCTCATCAGGGAAAATCCCTTTTGTGCCTTTTGCACAAACTGATTTCACATTTACAGGTACACATGTACATGTACACTGAAATTGAAACTTTTTTTTTTGGAAACTGAAAATTGGAACTATACAAACTATTTACAATGTCCAACAAAGTCTGTGTTTCCAGACGTGTTCTGGCCTTTTCCTTGGTGGTATTCCTTGAAACAGTTCCTGTCTGGCCGCAGACACAGGTCCACAGTGCACACGTCACACTTCCAGGAAGGGCCTGGTTCTTCATCGGCTGGCTCCTGGTCAGCAGAAGGCAGTCAAGGCACCCTAAAAATATAGACATAAGATAAGATAAAATATAAATGTAATTGACTGCATGACATCCACCTACCCACACCAGCTATTTTTGTCCCACTGATCAGTGATGGGAGCTGGGGCTCTGTTTCTCTGTCCCACTGTGAAGTCATAAATCCCACTGTGACATCATCTGTGATGTCCTAAATCCCACTGTGACATCATCATAAATCAATCATCCCTAGTAAAATACACCAGCTATTTTTGTCCCACTGATCAGTGATGTCATAAAAAAACGTTCACAACTTTTAGATGAAATGAAAATAATTACTGCATATCATAAGAAAGGTAATGTTGCACACAAGAATATAGTGGGGGTTACGGTTACCCCCAAGTAAATTCAGAGCTGCAGAGGGAAAGTGCATGCGTAAATGCGCACCTTGGATAGCCTATATCCACCTCTGTATTATAGGCTACATATACATATTGTTATTAGTCCTGCTAGTTCATGATATTGAGAAGTATTATTTGAGTAAAGTTGAAAGTTTTTGTTTACGTTTAGGAGATACTGTGTGATACTGTGTTATGCTATGTTGTGTTATGTGGATATTTCATGCCTGAGTGCGAGCAACTGCAACTTGTCCCAATTTCCCCCCGGGGATCATTAAAGTCTTTCTGATTATGATTCACTTCCCTGTTTGTTTGTCGCCCTGCTGACGACGTGGTTCCAATGGATTACCGTAATGTCATGTATATGGGGAGAAAGCGCAGCTTCTTCTCTTTCTAGAACTGTCGAGATTTCTCCAATAGCACAAACGGTATAGGAGTTACGGTACTGAGGTTTATGCTAACAATATTTAAAAAACAAACGATTATTCCATGGGGCGCAGTGATTGGATGATGCATGCTGCCTGCAACGGCTCATTTGCATAGAGTGTTGACCTGACCTGAGAGAGAGAGAGTGCTGCTGCGCAGTCGAGAGAAGAAGCAGAAGAAGACGGAAGAAGGACTAGCTACAGAGAGTCGAGAAACGCAGGAGAGATGCCGCAGCATGAGAAAACGCAGTGCAGGTAAGCTATTTATCAGTACATTGTGTTAACTCGACGGAAATCAAGCTTAATGATACGTTTATACAATGCAAACATGTCAAAATGTAGGGCCGACGAATGTTGGCTACGTGACACAAGAAGTAGGCTAACTAGCGTTAATGCTAACTACAGCTAGCTAGAGTGAATACAACGTTAACGAAGGCAAATAGGCCGATATGACGACAAGATAGTTGGTTAACGCCGACTGTTGGCTACTGCTAGCCAATTAAACTAGCAAGTTAGCATGCGTGCTAACGTTAGCATGAGCCAGTGTTGGCCGCGGCTAGCAGCACCTCCACCCAGTGACACAGACTGAGAGAGGTGGAGGAGGACGAGCGCCCGTCTGATCACATAACGTTGTCTATGTGCTGCTGTTGATTATGTTTTAATCTGTGTGCTGTCAACAGGTGCGCTGTCACCGAGAATGTATTGCCTGTCAAATGTTACAGTTGTCATCGGTTATGGTGCGCCGACACCAGCTTTTGGGAGGTTAGGTTTAAAAGGCGTGGGGGCTGGGAGAGCTTAGCTCCAGCCGGTCCACCGACACGCTGCATGCCGCCTCGCTCAGCTGGTTCTGCTTGTGGGCTATCGGGAGAGGCATCAGGGAGACATTGGAGTGGTCAAGACGAGGCGGGTCTTTGCCACAAGGTTCTCCCCTGACCTTGAAGCAGAGCTGCTGGCTAAGTATATTGGGGACAAACTTGGCCGCGTTGCTAACTGTGAGCAACCGATACAGCTCCTTTAAAGTAAGTGCAGAGTGCAATGATGTCTCTGAGATGTACAAGCCTGATCTTTGGCCTGAAGGCTCTGTGGTCAGGCGCTACTATGAACCTCGCAAGAAGGGTCCTGTGGTGGCCAACTTGACCGCTCCCCCTCCTTACAATGTGGGCAACATTGCTAATGCCCAGCGAGCACAAAACGTTTTTTCAACGTTGATTTTTAGTTTAAATCTGGGTGATATTGGGTTTGAACGTCTAAGACCTAATTTCACCCTCTTTTCAACCGGCTAAAATGCGGTTACAACGTCAACGTGTAAAAAAACACAATTTGGTTCATCATATTGTTAAACATTTGTTGTAGCTTGGAATAGAGGCAATATTGATAGTGTGTGGATTGGCATTTGTCCATTTTATTGTGTAACTGAGAGTTGAAATCTGGTCTATACGAAAACTACATTTCAACGCATTTTATGTCACATGAAATATCATAAATATGGGACTATATAGGCTATGTGGTGCCAGCAAAAAGCTTCCAGGACACAACTATGGTTAATAGTTTAGCGCAATACTATAAAATAATGAATTCAGTTCCTGCTGCAACGTGCATGCGCAAGTACTTACTTGCTAGCTATACTAACCGTGACTGACGACCAAAGCAAGTCTGCACCGGTCTGCACCAAGTGCGGAACGAGGTGCTCTGGGCACTATGTTATTGTAACAGACTGTACGAGGCTCTGTGTACCTCCTCAGTCTCTGGTGTTAAATGAAGTAACCTCTGAAGCCATAGGCTACAGCCTATAGACAACACACACACACAACATAATTTTAGTCTGTTACATTAATATAATAGTCTGGTACACATCACATAAAATAACTTAACTCCCGATCGTGGACAATCATGTAGTCTACAAGTTGTGTGCGAGATAGAGTATATATGTGCCCAGCTCTCTATAGAGTATAAGAAAATGTATAGCTCAGCGGGTTAAGCGGACTGGCTTGAATGTGGGAAAGCGGGGTTCGAATCTCGTGTGCGCTGCTGAACTTTTACTTTAAGATCCTGGTGAAATATGGTCTAAATCTGAACGTTCAATAAACGTCTGCAAATAGTGGGTGAAAAAACTTTCACTTTCAAACCTTCCTTGCACGTTTTTTCAACGTTGACCCTAAACGTTTTTTAAACGTCTTTTCAACCGAAAAATGCTCGCTGGGTGGTGATGCGGGGTCCTGTACAGCAAAGGATGTCTACCAAGCTATTACACAGCTAGCTGAGAACAAAGCCAGTGGCGTAGATCAAATCACTGCGGAGCACCTTAAACTAGCTAGCCCTAAGGTTGCAGCTCTGCTTGCCATTTGTTTCACGGGCCTTAGGTCTCATGGCCGATTGCCAGATTCCCTGTTGTCTGTTACTCTTGTGCCTGTTATCAAGGACAAAGCAGGTGAGGTTGGGAGCCTTGATAACTATAGGCCCATTGCACTAGCCAGTAGGGCTGTGCCGATTCACTTATCTCCCGATTCGATACTATCACGATACTTGGGTGCCGATTCGATTTATATTGCGATTCTTAAGTATTGCGATTCTACGATTATTGCGATTCGATATTACGATTTATTGCGATTTTTGTTTCTTTTTTTCTTTTCTTTTTTCAGTTTGTTTGCTTTTTTACACTAGATTAGAACATGGGAAAAGTTGAATCATACACTAGAGACTGTATATCATGAGTAGGGCTGGGCGATATAGTTAAAAACAGGGGCGGACTGGGATCATAATTCAGGCTGGGCATTAGATACCAAGCAGGCCAGGCCGATATGGGCCGACGCGCGTGAAATTTGGGCCGTTTGAAGCTCAATGTCGGTCGTTTGAAGCCCAATTTGGGGCGTTTGAAGCCTAATTTGGGCCAAGTCCAATTTTACAATGAGATGCACCCACTTTAACCCTGAAGTGTAATTATTACTTCAGACTAACTAATAAAGTAATACAACCACTAGTAAACCAGTAGGCGGCACCTGACCTGCTGTTCAGTGAGTGGCCTGACTGCAGCACCAAAAAAAAAAAAAAAAAAAAAATTTTTTTTTTTTTTGCTTTTGCGATTATCGATTCTTGAATAAAATATCGATCCAAAAAATCGTGACATTAAAAATCGCGATACTTAAGTGAATCGATTTTTTCTCCCACCCCTACTAGCCAGTGTGCTTTCCAAAGTACTGGAAATAATTTTACTTGATCGGTTGAGCCTTTTTATCTCTACTACAGACAATCAGTTTGGCTTCAAGGCTAAGCTTAGTACTGATCTGTGTATATACACCCTGAAAGAAACTGTTGAACTGTATAGAAGGCAGAATTCTTCTGTGTTAATTGGTTTTATTGATGCCTCCAAGGCTTTTGATCGAGTCAATCATCAGAAACTGTTCTTAAAACTGAGTGAAAGGGGTGTGCCTGGCAGTATAATACATATATTGTCTTACTGGTATGACAATCAGAGCATGCAGGTGAAGTGGGGAAATAGAGTCTCCACCCCCTTTGGTGTTGGTAATGGGGTCCAGCAGGGGGGGTTACTCTCCCCTGCTCTCTTTAATTTGTACATGGATGAATTATCTGTCCAGCTAAGACTGTGTAGGACTGGGTGTATGATTGGTGACACCCTGGTTAACCATCTTATGTATGTGGACGATCTGGCAATCTTTCCCCCCAGCAGTGCTGGGTTCCAACAGTTATTGAATATATGTTCTGCTTATGGTGTCAAATTTGACGTTAAATACAATGCTAAAAAGAGTGTTGTCATGATCTGTAGAACAATGGGAGACATGGACCCAGTGGGCAAGTGAACTAGGGAATGTATGAAGCCAGTTCTGGAATTCCATTAATTCGAAAAGTCCGCAGGGGGGCGCACGTCAGGTCCGGAAGTGACGACACGTACATTGGCTCCAATGTAAAAATGAGCCGACTTCTCTCTCGTTCTGTGTCTTAAATAAACATTTTCCGAATGAGCTTATGGTCTGAATAAACAATTTCAAGTCTTTTTCATGCTCTCCTGGGCTCCGTTTTCTAAATTATGGTCCCATTTCGAGTAAAAGAGCCGATAAAAATTATAACTTTGGGGGCGGGATTTTCTTTGATTTACACCAGCCACAGGAAACCAGATGATTCCAACCAGTTGCCAAGGCAGGCTAGCTAGCTAGCTAGCAACGTAGCCAGATATTAAAAGTAAAATAACAGAAACAGCGTTACCCTTATGATATTTTAATGATGTTAGTAGACACACGTAACAGTATAGATCCCCGTGATGAGGTATGTTGATCAAAAGAACACCTAAAACGCTATATCAAAATCGGGTTTTAGTGGACGGGCAGCTCTGAAGTTGGGGCTTCAGAGCTGATCTGCGGCTAGCTAGCTAGCAACGTAGCAACAGTATAGAGCCCCCGAAATCTGTTGATCAAAAGAACACCTAACGCTATATCGTTATGTAATGTGACTTGTGACATGATCACCACATTTCAATAAATATAACGTTTTTGCACATTTGAATGCTGCTGGTCGTTTGTGTAACGCTGTATATATTGGACATTTAAAGCTGATACACAATTGTGTTGAGGTAATTCCGCAAAGCTCAGTTAAAAATATAACGTGTAACACCAATGGAAGGATGGGTAGCATTAGCTAACGTCATCCAGGCTATAAACGTAAGGCTGTTATGAAACGCTGATTCAGACGTTACAATAATATGACATAATATGAGCCAGTTGTTATGTAATGTGACTTGTGACATGATCACCACATTTCAATAAATATAACGTTTTTGCACATTTGAATGCTGCTGGTCGTTTGTGTAACGCTGTATATATTGGACATTTAAAGCTGATACACAATTGTGTTGAGGTAATTCCGCAAAGCTCAGTTAAAAATATAACGTCTAACACCAATGGAAGGATGGGTAGCATTAGCTAACGTCATCCAGGCTATAAACGTAAGGCTGTTATGAAACGCTGATTCAGACGTTACAATAATATGACATAATATGAGCCAGTTAGCCTAGCTAGAGAGAGTAATTTCAGACCACCAGATATCACCATATTTCATTTCAATAAATATAAAGCATTCGTTGATTGAAGCACTCAGACTGCTGGTCGGTTAAGTTTCTCCGTCGTCCTGTCCTCTGGTCCAATCTTCGGTTTGTGTTCACTCGACATCAACAATCTTATACATGATAATATACAACAAGGCTATCTTTGTTGACAATGTTTATTGACAAAAGCATTAAAACAAGCAAATATAACAATATTCTCCGGTCACTGGCAGATACTAGCTACAATTGTTCAAAGCAAATCTCTCATGTCAGCATTTGGCTTGTGTGTTATTGCAATTTCCTATGTTATTGCAATTTCCTATGTTGAAACAACTGATCAGCAGTAACGTGTATAGTTTAGCGTTAATCTCAGGAGAACAGAATATTATAGCTTTGATCTTCACAAATCATGATCCTCTGTTGTGTGTCCCATCTGGTACTGGACAGCAGCTACCCCTGGAAGAAACGAATTAGACACTGTTAATCACTGTATAACGTTAACGTTTGCTTACCCAACACTACGTGCGATTGGTAAATACTGTAAATGCAGAGGTGGATAAACTATCCAGAGGAGTTGAACCCCCAGCTTGTTCCCCCTCATCTAACGTTAGCTAGATATATAACGCTATATCTGGTAGATCATATGAGTATGCTTTGAGTCTGCCTCATCTCAAAGAGGTAACCTAGGTAAACAGAACTGCGTTTGTTTTCTGTCTACGTCCGAATCTGTGCAGCATGCAATACTGTTTAACGTTGTATAACGTTAACTTATGCTACTCTAGTCTAACGTCCTCCTGTAATGACAAATGGACATGTAGCTAGCGTTAATGTCATGCTATGCAATTAGCGTTACGTTAGAAAATAAGATTACCTCGATTTTGTGGAAGATGCAAGCGGCAGGCTGGTGACGCCGCGCGAGGTCTGGAGGAAATAATACTCTGGTTTTTCTTCGGGCTATTGTATTCACTGTGACAGCAATGGAGCAAGGCTAGCAATAGCAACTAACGTTAGCAACATTTGTTAGCCAAGCTAACGGCTAGCAGGGAAAATAACATGAACAAGATGGATGCCGTGGCGGAGGAAACCCTCCCCCGAGTCCCGTCCACGCTCACGCCCTTTCCTGTTTTCCCGGCTCCAGGTTTGAACAGATTTCCCACAATGCAACAGGAAAATCCATTCATCCAATCAAACGAAATCAAACAATATCGGGAAGTGAGCTTCATTTTGCCGTGTCAAAAACATATAGCTCAGTTGGTCCATATATTGTACTGTCCATGCATGGACCTCACTTTTCCTGCCTTTATTTGTCAGATAATGTTCTGTCTGTTTGTGATAAAACAAAATATCTGGGTCACTTCATCACTGACCAAATGTCTGATGATGAGGACATGTATAGACAGCGGCGTGTGCTATATGGGCAGGCTAACATGCTGGTCAGGAAATTTCATTCAGGCTCTGATGATGTAAAGATGAACCTTTTCAGAGCCTACTGAACCCCCATTTATACTGCCCCCCCTGTGGGTGAGCTTCAAAAAAGCGAGCCACCAACATAAGCTTCAGGTTGCATATAACGATTGTATGCGGATTTTGATGAAAAAAACCTAGGTGGAGTAGTGCAAGTGACCTGTTTTGTAAGGCAGGAGTCTACACTTTTCAGGCCCTCCTTAGAAACCTAATGTATAAATTTATCGGCAGACTAAATGTGTCCCAGAATGCCATCATAGTACTGCTAACCAACCCTGTGTTTAGTGCTGTGAGATACAACTCACGAATGTGGTCCTATTGGTATAGGTGCATTCTATTATAGATCTTAATTCTTTCTTGTGTGTTTTTTTTTCTAAAGTGTTGTTCATGTATGTGTTTTTCTATGGACCTTGTGTCTGATAATAAAAGTTGATTGATTATATCAGTAAACTGTTTTGAAGTCTCATTTAATTTGACAGTTATTGAGTGTTAAAGTGTGGACCAGTGACATCACTGGTCCACACTAACTCAAATTAATAACTCAAATCAACTCTCAATAACTGTCAAACTAGATGAATGACAGAATGTTTGACAGTTATTGAGAGTTGATTTGAGTTAATGAGTTATTAATTTGAGTTAGTGTGGACCAGTGATGTCACTGGTCCACACTTTAACACTCAATAACTGTCAAATTAAATGACAGACTTCAAAACAGTTTACAGTTTTCCGATATACTACTGATGTTCTAATGATACAAAGCTGGTTGAAAATGGGCGGAGTGTTCCTTTAAGTTAATCGTTTTTTTCCCCCACCCCTACTGTATAAGTAACACTACACAATATGATTCAACATTAGCGTCAGCAGAGCTGATGAAAAGACGCTAGGTGGACACAGGCCCTTACTTATACAGAGTCACTCTGTGGTTCCTCTGGTCGCTCCACACTGCAGTCATAAGGGAAAACACTTTCTACAGAAGCATTGGTAATGGGAATGCTGAAGAGAAAGGATGCAACAGCAGACAGATTTGGTGTCTTTGTGCCTTTTAAGCAAGGTTGACCACTTCTTCACAACAGGAGCTGTTCTCCACAATTACCTGCTGGCATGACAGAGTGACACAAGGCTCTTTCACACCGGCTATGAAAGCCGTAAAATGCCTGGAAATTAGGATTCGCGGCTCCGATGTGAAAGGCATGAACGCGCGTTGGTGGGTAATTCTTGTACGCCTTTTGTCCCGGCACCAAAGGTTGTCACATCGCCGTATTGGCGGACAACCCGCCTCCACTTGAAAGGTCTCGCAGCGAGCCGGAAAAGGTGCGAATGGTCAGCTCATTCATAAAAAAATTACAGGGGAAATCACCTCATGTATCAAGAAAGTGACGAGTGAAAGTAAAAAAAGTAGACTGATAGACAGACCTATCTCCACACACCACACTTTGCACTGTGCGAGGCAGCGCTTCATACGAATCGCTCATAAGATCGTGGTGTTTTTGCAATGTCAGCGTAGGTAATTATTATGTATATTAACTTCATTACAACTTTGGCATGGCAATATCTGCTGCTTTACCTTAACACAGTGTGACTGTTACAGTTACAACAGCCAACTAGTCCGCTGCTCTCGCTTCAGGCAGCCTCGCACTGTCCCCCTGTCTAGTGCAGGCTGCGCTCGCTGAACAGAGAGCACTGAGGTGAGGTGTCAAGATTTCATCTCTGAGCACTCTGATAGGCTATTGCTTGATGTGTAACCAATCAGATAGCGCTGTGGGCGGGACATTGCTCCAGACACAGAACTACTGTAGGAGAGGATTCTTCCAGGTGCAGCAGCCGCAAATTAGCGCATTTTTTTTTATTAAGTTATGATATCGGCAAACAGCCAATGAAAATGCCGATACAGATCTCCTCAGCGGACTAGGAGAAGGAGGAAAGTCTGTTGTTGAATTTAATTCGTTCATCATACAGTAGCCTAGGCTACACTAACCTATGAAAATATTAATTTGGGCTAGGAGGAGCTGGAAATCCCTCTGCTCGCCTTTCAATCCGGGAGCAGGGGATTTCGCCTGAAAGTACACACAGCACGGGAAAGTGGCCGTGCTGCTTGGCTCTGTGTGAAAGCAATTTCTGTGGCGAGGCTGCCAAGCTTTACCGTCTTCCCGAACTACAATTTTGCGCGATCTGTGTATGAAAGAGCCTACAGTTAGAGATGCTGCGATCGAGATTTTTCAATTCCGATCCGATTTCGATATTTTAGCTCAAAACCGATCCGATTCCGATCAAATTTCGATACCCGATTCGATACCGATTTCGATCCGATACCGATACAGCACATATTTAAGTCTCATATGCTGTCTGATAGCTAGCAGGCAACAAACATTTTTAGGGTTAGGTATGTATGTGTGTGCTTTGGTAATATAGTATGTAAACGATTTAGTTCATCTAATTCATTTGATGTAAAACTAAAACATAACAATCAAATTAGGGCTGGGCGGGATGGATGATTTAATATTCCATAGCTCTGACCTAAGCAAATCTGACATCACTATTGTGATATAATATTTTTTTTAGTAAAGTGTATCACTCAATAGTCAATACAAAAAATAATGGCTTTTATAGAACCGAAAGCCTAGCTGCTTAGTCTGCAGATAAAACATAAAAAATTACATTTAGACTCTTATTGGCATGACGGCAACATATAAGCGGTCTGAATTTTGCATGGGGCCAGTTCTATAGTGAGGCATGGAAAGCCTCACTATACGCCATCATATCTGTGTCGTTTCACTTTTGACTGAAAAATGATGCCTGTAGTCTAGATTAAAGAAAATACATGTATGTGATGTTGACAATTATGTAGGCTATGTGCGCATTCGTTTTCCTTATAGATCATGAGTGCTCTGCAGCTAGCTACGTTAGCTTGCATGTAACGTTTAGCGTTAGTTGATTTTGGAGACACAAACACTGGACGTTTCATTTTGAGTAGGCTAATGCATGAGGTTCTCTATGGTTTACGCCAGCTCTGGGAGTATGAAATGCTTTAAATGCGGGGGTTTTGGTCACAACAAGCTTGTGGAGCGCTGCCCTGCAACTAGCCTAACCAGCTAGCTAACGTTAGCCCCGTTAGCCATCATCACAACAGCTAACGTTAACGCCAAAACAAATCCACTGCCTCATCCCCACGTTTGGTTTAGCGTAACGCCAGCTCAGACTTTCCCCTAATCTCAGAAACCTTGCGGGACATGTATTGCAAATTGCAATAGTGGTTGTTTTGTTATAATTTGAAACTGTCAAACTGGTGCGGACGCGTGATTTCGAATCGCACATAGGTTAAGGACGGGTGTGTCTGACGTTTTGGCCCTGGCCATCCTAGGCTCAACGCGGCCTCTGTGCTGCTGCTGCTGCATGCTGGATAGAAATCCTGGAGCGGATTCATGGAATGGAGTGCTTATATCGGAGCCTTGGATCGGTCATTTTCGCTGGAATCCGATCCGATCCGATCCATGTTTTTTGGCTGATATCGCGCCGATATCCGATCACATGATCGGATCGCAGCATCTCTAGACACAGTACTCATCATACAGTTCATCCATGTCCACTTTCCCCCTTATCTGTTGGCCCTCCACCGCTTCACTGAGCTGGGAGAATGTGAACCTGCTCTCCACTGCCAAGCTTGCAACATTCTTCTGCTAGTTGTTGTCTGTGAAGTCATATCACTTTTCAACGTAGTTGAGTGCAGCCTTGTAGAAGTTAGAAATATCATCTTTGATTGTTGCTGCCTTTTGGTCTGGAAACTGTTGGAGGATAGCACTAGTCTCCATTCCAAAGAAGGAATCCATCTGGCGTTGTTGGAGCTTTGTCTTGAGAGTGAACGTCATGTCATATAGCTCACAGACGGTCCCATCCTCTTTCTCCAACTGCAGCACAACATCACAGAAGATCTTCAGCACATTATTGAGGAAGGCCAGGTAGACCTGTAGCTCAAGGGGTTGCCCAATGCCCATCACCATCCTGATGCTTTTTAAACCGCTGCCACAGTGCCTTTGGGCATTGATCCTCTCCCAGTGACAAGAAGTAGCTCTTGATAGCTGCCCAGCTGTCATGTAGCCTCTTGACAGCAGGCCACAGGCTCAACCATCTTGTGGGTACGTGTCTCCGTACAACCTGATCATCTTCTTCCACAAAGGCGAACACTGCTTTCAATTCTTCTGTACGTTTTGCAGATGATGAAAAGTGACTGAATCTTTTGTTCACGACAGACTCAATGTCAATGTTCAACCTGTCTCCAGCATGTTTTGCACAGTTCTGTACTATGTGGGCCGTACAGTTTGCCTTAATGATGCCACTGTTGTCTGCCTTTAGCTTCTGGAAAACACAGTTGTTTTTTCCATAGTTTACACTTGCATTATCGGCAGTGTATGCTGAAATCATGTCCAGTTGCAGGCCCTTTTCTTCTAACTTGCTTGTAATCTGGCGGTGTATGGTAGCAGATGACTCATCGCTATCCTCGTAAAAAGTCAATGATCTTGTTTTTCAAACCCAACTCTGGTGTCCAATATCTCAGAGACAGTGGGAAGAGTTTTGTAGTACCATGATTAGAAGCATCTGAAGCCACTGAAAACAATGGCGTGTGGGCTTTTTTGTCACCTGGGAGTTGAACCACTGGCGTTTTTAATTCTTTCAAGCAACTCTCCACAGAGGCAGGGGCAAGTACATCTGTAAATATGGACGCTGCTTTTGTACGACCACATGAACATTTTTTGCAATCTCAGAGTCTGGGAAAATGACCGACGTTAGCTTACTGCCACAGTCTTCTGACCTGTATGATTGGCAGTGTTGCACAGTGTGGTAAACAGTAGTTACTTCAGCTGCTGTTACCTTATCTGTGTTGGAATCTGGTTTGGGTTTCAGTAGGAACGTATCCATAGACAGGAAAGCCTCCTTTTGAGCAACACGTTTCTTGTGAGTCTCGCATTGTTTGTGTCATTTCACATCGTATTCACCTCCATGTGAAACTGAAAACTGACGTCGCAAAAAACTCTCTGAGAATGGCCTTGCACTGGCTTCACCCACGGATAAATAGTTTCCCAGTCCTTGTTGTAGCTGCATTTCCTTTTCTTTTTCTGTAGTCGCAGTTTCCTCCCTTTCCTCCTCCATGTTTCATAATATTCTGCGTCAAATCTGCAGCATATCGGCTTGCTGTTTATTTCCGCGTCGTTGTCGGTGGGCGTACCCTTCGTCAGTCGTATCGTCATCGCTATATTGAACAATGTTATCGCACATCACAGATTTTCCTCATATCGTGCAGGCCTAGAATACACCATGTACCTGTCCCTATAAAAACACTTCCTAAAATGTATGTGCTTCACATGACACTGACGAAGATCCAGATTGGGTCGAAACTGTTTGTCTCTGTCTAAATTAAATTAAATGTTGTCCACGGGAGCAAAAAACAATAATCCAAACTATCCATTTAAGGGACCAAAATTACATTTTACAGGAATGCAAACTAGTCACCTTTAGGTGACAGTCACCTATTTCATACCAAAATAAGACACTTAAAGGAACACTCCGCCCATTTTCAACCAGCTTTGTATCATTAGAACATCAGTAGTATATCAGAAAACTAAACGGTTTTGAAGTCTGTCATTTAATTTGACAGTTATTGAGTGTTAAAGTGTGGACCAGTGACATCACTGCATGGCATGAGATTTGACGGAGGTGGCTTCCTCTGAATTCTTTATTCAGGATTATTTTTTAATTATTTTTTAATTTTGTGTCATTTCATCTTCTGTAGAACGTCCGGGCAGGGTCAGGGGTCTGAGGACATGACCCCCCAGGCCAGAGGAGCGATGACCCTACGCGGGGCCACGACCCCGAGGTTGATCCGCGGCCGCACGCCACTGAGAGACAAACTGAATATCAACAGTGAAGAGCAGCTGACTGACCCTGCATACGCCAAAAGCATGGTAAATATGCTGAAGCAGGGCCTGATGTCACGCCCTCTTCCCAAGAACCACTTTGAGATGGTCCTGCCTGAGAATGCAGAGAGAGAGCTGGAGAAAACTGAGACGCAAAGCGGCTTCATAGAGGAAGGACAGTCACGCAAGCAGGTAGATCTGTAACACACGTCCACACACAGACAATTCACAGTATCCCTGCTGAAAACACCTTGTTACTGTGTCACCTTTTGTTTTGTTAGGCTGGGTTTAGCGACCCCCCCCCCCTCTCTCTCTCCCACCACAACCCAACCCAATGACAGTGCGCATGGCATGCATTCACACACTGATTTCACTCACTCACTGGAATAGTTTTTATACTTGATATAGCTTTATAATACATTAAGCCATTTGGTATGGGAGCTTTAATAATGATGGGAGAGATTTTTTTCTCTCTCTTTTGACAATCACCCTGCAACCCCCCCAGAGCCACTGCAAAACCTAGTTTGTTAGTGCATTATTCAAGCTTTCTAGTCTCTTTTAAAAAGTAATTTCTCTTCTTTATCCAGGGCTGCTCTCCGCTCCAGAAGTCCACGTCAGACCTTCAGTCCTGTCAGATGGAGATTGACACGGTGCTGGACGGTGATGACAGCGATGAAGACCTGATAGGAGATTTCACCAAGGTAAGGCTTATAAGGCAGGGGTGGGCTTACATCAAGTAAGCGAAGGGCCACACATTGGAGATTATACCTGCCAACACTCCTGATTTTCACGGGAGTCTCCCTATTTTTAACCCTCTCTCCCGTTGTGATTGGTCATTTCTTGTTAATCTCCTGATATAATAGTGATACAAATCCAACGGCTGTAGCAGATCAGATTTATTAACACGTTCACTGCCATTGACGAGATATCTCGGCTTACAAAATCCAACGGTTGACTGCCAATGACGAGATATCTCGGCTTAAAAAAAAAAAAAAAAAAATTTGACGGTGGGACGTGGATCAACGCCCCCCACGTCTCCTATAAAATTATTGGAGCCACCGAACGTGTACAACCCATTCCACCGACCCACTAAGTGGCGACAGTGCTCTCCATTCTAGAAAAAGCCGAGCCAAAACTGCAGGGGAACGCGCGATGAAACCATTCTCATACAGTAAAATGGATTGGCGAAAACGCTTTCGCTTTCGCGCTGATTGCTGGCGGTGGGGAATTGCAAATTTGCATAATAGATTATGGGTGCAACACACTTTGAAACACGCAGCATAAATAAGACCAGAATCGCAAAAGAAACGAGCGAGCCCATCCAGACTTGCCCAGCGGCCGCCAACAGACAGGAGCAGCAGCAGCAGCAACTCGCTTGTGACACGCCCGCTGCAGCCAAGAAGAACACACACGGAGGGAGGAGTTTGAAGTAGAGGGGTGTTTCCTGCTGTTATGGAGGAAATTACTGTTCAAAACTATTGTTTAGATGTCTGACGTCTTACTGATGCCAAAAATGAATGGTTAAAGTGACTGTTCTATCGAATTTCACAAAAAGCTATTTATCTCAGCTTAAATTTTCAGACGCTGAAACCATGCTGTATTCAAGTGCTAATGCCTACATAACTACTAACTCTACAAACTAACTCTTTTAGACAGAGAAAGCACACATTCTATTAGTTCTTTTGAGATATTTTGTGTTCACAAAATCTTAGCAGAAAAGAATCCTCAGGTCTTGAAAGATGAGCCAGAATCCTCAAAAAAACCCTCTGGCAGAAGCTAGTAGCTACCTACAGTAAAAAAAAATGGCTGGCAGTGAATGTGTTAACATAATTCTGCCTTTTATTGAGTTTTTGGGGGTGTTTTGTTTTTCTTTGAGTCCGGCCCTGGGGCTGCATTTTGCTCATGTGTGCTCTAGACTCTAGGCCCCAGGGCCGCAAGAAATGACTGTAGAACAGTCATTTCTTACACATGAGATTACTTTGAGCCTTTTAGTCTTAAAGATTATTGAAAGATATTCCATATTCCAGACTGAAATGTTATAACAGAAGTGGAGTATTGGCCAGAATGACATGAACATTTGGACACTTATTCAGCAAAAAAAAGAATGCAATTCCATCGCGGGCCGCATGTGTGCTTATAAGATCCTTCTATTGTTTCAGCTGTGTTTCCTGCCCTAATAACTAAATTGCATCAAATAATTACTTTCCTAACCCTATTCCCCTCTTCTTCCAGCCTTTTGTACTTCCCACAGTGGGCGGTAAACATGTGGACCTCAAGTACATTACCCCAGAGACGGTGAGTAGAGTATTTGTCTATTTCTGTTTTGTTTGATCGGTCTTTTATTCTGTATTGAATGAATTGCAGTATTTCAAACGTGACATTAAAGTTTCCCCTCTGTGGTCCTCAGATGGTGGCAGCTCTGAGTGGACAGTTCAGTCAGCTCGTGGAACGCGTGATCGTCATCGACTGTCGCTACCCCTACGAGTTTGAGGGCGGACACATCAAGGTGAGCGTCTGCCAACATGTCCTCTATACTATAAGACTATAGTAAAGGACTGGTGTGAAAATCCACTTTGTTTTGACTGTCTCGTCTCGTGCAGGAATGTCTTGGTAGGATGGAAAGGCTTCTGAAAAGGCATTTAGACATTTTTTATGCGATACTGTATCGATATTTCCCATATCGATATCTGAACAGTGTGTTCAGTGACAGTAACACACTCAACACTCAATAGTTTGCACTCAATTTGTCCACTAAGTTATCAATATAAAGTGATGTATATATTATTACACTACCTGGGTGGTACACAGTGTGTTGTATTTTTAGCTCTTTTTTTGTTTTCTTGTTTTGTTGTTGAGTAAATTGTGTAGAGTGTTGCAATATATCGCAATATGTATTGTATCGCAATGTATCGTGATACAATCGTATCGCGACCCATGTATCTTGATACGCATCGTATCGTGAGGTCCTTGCCAATACCCATACCCGGCCCATGGAAGTGGAAGTGTTGCCGGGGGCGACCGCCCTACACCAGAACTCCCCAAATATGATCAGCCGTCTGTCTTATGAGGCGTCAGACTGTGCCCAGATTGGCATTGTATTTAACCACTTCATGTAGTGGCTGTACATTGAAATGTATGACCATCTCTATATTATTCTAGTCTACTGGGTCTGAGGTCCTGTTCCCCCTGTTATTTGTTACTGAGTGTTGACTCTGTTTTGACGCCTGTGCACCAATGTCATCAGATAACTTCCTGTACATTGTGAGTAAAGTAGCTGTTGTTGTTGTTGTCTCAGGGAGCTGTGAACCTACACCAGGAGCAGCAGGTGGAAGACTACCTCCTCAGAGTACCCATCACGGCGTCCTCCCCGGACAGACGCGTCCTCATCGTCTTCCACTGCGAGTTCTCCTCGGAGCGCGGCCCGCGCATGTGCCGCTTTGTCAGAGAGAGCGACCGCAACATGAACGATTACCCCAATCTCCACTACCCCGAACTCTACATCCTCAAGGGAGGATACAAAGAATTCTTCCCTCATTTTCAGGTTTGTGTTTCCAAATCTGTTTCTCATTTTGTCAAAGGACTTCAGTTGCATACTTTAAAGAGCATTGTGCAGGTTGGAGACCACGTTGCATTAATGTGCGGGACTGGTATGTAGCAATAGGATTCTCTCTCTTTTTTCACACATGGCTGCATCTAGACTGGTTTTTGTAAAAAGCAGCTGACACATGAAGCCATCTGGGCATATAACACTTATGACATCACTGCCAGCCTGGCTGCTGTACAGCACTGCTGTTATGATCTGGTCTCAAGCTGGGCTCATTCATTCAGAACAGCAGTGCTGTACAGCAGCTGGGTGAGTGATGTCATAAGTGTTATCTGCCCAGATGGCTGGGCAGATAACATGATTTATGGAGCACGTGCATTAGAATTTCATTTTATTTATTTATTTATTTTGGGGGTGGGGGGTATTTTCATAGGAATCTTGCGCCCCAAAAATTCACATTTGTTTTGACCTTATTGTAGTTTGAACACATCTTGTTGTTTGGTCGTCTGAATATCTGTCTCCTTCTCGCCTGCAGTCTCGATGTGAACCTGAGTCATATCGTCCCATGCATCACGAAGATTTCAAAGAGGACCTGAGGACGTTTCGTCTCAAGAGTCGCACCTGGGCCGGCGAGCGCAGCAAGACGGAGCAGTACAGACGCCTCCAGAAGCGACCACTAAACAGCACTGCTTTCACCCGAAACGCACTTCCGTCCCCCCTGAAACACACCAGTTTACAGGAGAGCTTTGCTTTCAAGAAACCAACCAAGACGGTGTCGCGGCGCCGTATGCCCTCCTTCAACAGTGGAGACACTGCTTTCACAGCAGCGGCTCTCACGGTACGTCAACTCCTGCCTTCACACACACGAATAAGAATCACATTTGATCACCAAGCACAATACATGTACAAGACCATATCTGGGTTAGTGTAGATGCAAGAGATGTGGCTTCAGTTCCCGGCAGTGGTGCTTCCTGCTTGGTCAGACGTTCCTACAGACACAATTGGCCGTGTCTGCAGGTGGGAAGCCGGTGGGGTATAAAGTCCTGGTCCCTGCAACAGCGCCTCCTCTGGTCAGTCGGGCCACCTGTTCGGGGGAGGAGCGGAGCTAGGGGGAATAGCGTGATCCTCCCGCACGCTATGTCCTGCCGGTGAAGCTCCTCTCTGTCAGGTGAACGGAAGCGGCTGGCAACTGCACATGTATCGGAGGAAGCATGTGCTAGTCTATGCCTCTCCCCAGATCGGCAGAGGAGGTGGATCATTGCATTAATATGTGGGACAGCAGGGGGAGAATTGGCCAAGTACAATTATGGAGAAAATGGGCGAAAATCCAGAAAAGAACTATGAAAGTAAAATGTAAAATGTGAATGTATAAGACATTTTCTTGCAAATGATCAAGCCACACATGGACCTGGAAACAGTCAGACTTACAATAGCCAGCAGATCTCTCTCAAATATATTTTCCCGGGAGTCTAACCCTCTTCTGTTTCTTCCTGTCCAGCTCTCCCCTCTTCCCATGTATCTGAGAGGCTTCTGCCTCACCAGCCCTCTGGACCACGATGAGGACGACTGCTTCCTGGACGTGCCGGATGACGACATTGAGGTGCTTAGTGACCCTAGTTGTATATTTATAGTCTATAGTATATATATATTAGGGGTGCACCGATCACGTTTTTATTTATTTATTTTGTAAGCAGCTATAGCAGTCTATTATAGAACAGTTTCCATTTTACATATAAAATGCGACTTATATAACGGTGCGGCTTATCTATGGATTTTTACAGCTAACGGCCACTAGGGGACCTCCTAAATCTATGGATTTTGGTACGAGAGACAGAACGAGAGCAAGACAGACATTACGAGAGCGAGACCCTGATTGGATGATGTTGCAAAAAATGTGCCTCGCGACCTGATTGGAGCACTGTGCCACTACGCTCTATCAGCCACTACTGTAAAACACCCTCCCTCCTCTCACCCTCCCTCGCTCCGGGGGGAAAATGTCGATTGAGCCAGAAACACAGTCTGAATGAAATTGAATGTAACGTTCCCAATTCTATGTATTACATTCTAAAAACTTAACGGCAACATTTTGGAAGGCTAAGCCACACAACTAGCTCGTTGTAATCTAACATCATGCTTCAAAAGATGGAGAACTGGCTGTGTTACGACGATGAGGATGCAAAACATGTAATTTGCATGTTTCGTTCCACCCATGTTTCGTCCGCGCTGCCAAATTCAATGGAATGAAACGAATCTTGTAGCCTATGTTGGACGTAGTGAAGTGTTTTTGATTGATTTGTTCATCGGACTCAAAACGGTCTCCGCTGATAAGACACGGAGATCTCTGTTACAGGCAGGCGCTACGCCTCCTGACCAGTTTTAAACATTAAAACACCTGCGGCTTATAGTCCAGTGCGGCTTATATATGTAACAATCATTCAATTTAGCTGCTGCGGCTTATATTCAGGTGCGCCTTATAGTACGGAAAGTACGGCTGACGAAAGCAAAGCGTGTGCTTTGCAACACAATGATATAAACGTTAGAGCACAATATGAAAGTTAAACGATGGACATTGAAGACATGAAAATGGGCTGCCTCATGTTTCTCACGTGCAGCATGATCAGCTATGCGATCGGCGACAATAAAGAAATATCTGCAGCAGCAGATCACATATTTGAGGTCAAAATCGGCCGATACAGATTGCGTGCCGATCGATCGGTGCACCCCTAATATATATATATAATATATATTGTATATATATGGTCATATTGTATTATTTTGCTCACAAAATACCCTTGCTTAATGTTTGTCTGACAACGTCCCATCTTCACCCACAGAAGCACTCTGGGATGACTCCGGGAATGGCCAGCTTGCTCAGCTCCCCACTGGTGTCTAACAACACAGGACAAGATTCTGTAAGTAACGAGGCCTCTATGGTGAACATTTGCCACCGGGGGAAATAGGATTTTTTATCAAATTTGCCTCAAACATCGACTTAGACTCAAGGATGATCTGATTAGATTTTGGTGGTCAAAGGTCAAGGTCACTGTGACCTCTCGAACGCCATTTTCAAGCTTGTTAACGCCATATCTCAGGAATGCCTTGACGGAATTTCATAAAATTTGCCTCAACAATTAACTTGGCCTCAAGGATGAACTGATTACATTTTGGTGGTCAAAGTTCAAGGTCACTGACCTCACGAACGCCATTTCCAAGTTTGTTAACGCAACATCTCAGGAGCGCCTTGATGGAATTTCTTCCAATTTGCCTCAAATGGCGATTTGGACTCAAGAATGAACTAATGGCAGAGGCATAAATCCGTGGTGCGGTCGTTCTAGTTGTATTTATGGGAAAGTGTCTTGGGACAAATTTCGGACTTTGTCCGAAAATAAAGTGAAATCTAATCTAATCTGAATTGTATTTCCCCCTCTTCAACAGCCGGTGATCTGCTGTCCTCCCCGGGGCCTGTGCTTCTCCCCGTCCACGCCAACGCCAAGCCCTGTGTCCCGTCCCTCAGCCAAGCGTCCTCTCAGCCCTGGGGATGAAAACACTCCAGCCCGGGCCAAGAGACCACGCAAGAAGAAGCTACCAGTAAACCACACTGCCTGCCCCCGAAACACACTGCCTCCCCCCCTGAAACACCCCGAGCCAGCTGCCTCAAGGAGGCAGGTCACTGCCAGACGACGATACGTCCGTCTATAATCACACACCCCCCTTTTCATTTATATCATCAAGTGCGAAATGAATGCTTGTCTGGTATATTTCAATTCAACAATTAGAGCGATGTGATCTTTGTAATGACTACATGCAGCCAGCAGGGTTTGAAATCCCATCGTCTTTGTTGTTATCGAGGGGTAACGCAAGTTTCGTAGCTGGCTGGGAAAATAAAGGGTGATAGATAAGCAAGGAGGAGGCTACGTACAACCAATGAGGACAGCTGTTGTATGCATTGCAACAACCAATGGCTCTGGCAACGGTGCATAGGCTACTGTAACTGTTAATATGTTCTCTCTATACTTGTTGTCATCAAGCAACTGTTATTAATAATCTTATTGTATTCGTGGAATTGTTTTTTTTGTGTGTGCTTCTGACACATTTTATTTATTTTATTTTATTTTATTTGTCATGTTCCACCATTATTTCTCGCTATTCTCTGCAAATGGTATCATCTCCCCCTATCTTCATGCTTTGCAGATTGGAGTATGAAAAAAAAAAAAAAAAGTTCCACCATTTTTTATGGTGTCTTATGGTATCTTTGTAATATGTCTCTTTATAACGTAATAAATCTGTAAATATGAATTAAATATATTTGTATCAGTTCCCTTTATTATTTGAATTGTATTTCACACTGCTTCTTCCAGTTGTTGTATTGAATTCTGGGGGCTTAGCTCCCCTTTAAAACTAAAAAACACACTTCCTGTGCAGCAGGCACCAACAGTTGCTGGAGCATGTGGGTTTGAATGTGCACCTTCATTTTAAAACGGCAATCAAACCATCTCCCCACTGCTCTCCTTTATTCTGAGCCACATTGGATGGACAACCCGTTCTAGGGTTGTAATACTTTGTCTGGCAGTATTGATTTTTGTGACATGAAAGCTTGCTGTCAATTGCAGTAACCATTATTCTAGAAAAGCCAGTAACAGTTTTATTTTGTTTTATTTATTTGCACACAATAAAAACGGAAATGGATTAAAAACAAAATACAAACAAGAAAATAATATGCAGGTAGAGACAGGAAAGCCTAGAAGGACTTATTCTACCTCAGAAAACCAAATGACAATCTGTACAAAGCACACAATGCAACAGAAACAAGAAGGAAATAAGAAAACAAAGCCAGTTTGGCCTATAGTCTCTCTTCTCTATGTTGTTTTTATTTGTCATCTATTTTCTCTCGACCGAACTACACCCATTAGCTGCTAACTAGTTCCCACATGAAACTAGCAGCAGCAGAGCAGCAGCTAGCTATCAGGTGTAGTTTAGTCCAAAATTGTTCCCACATAAAACTGCTCACAACAAGTCTGTGGATTATCTTGAGTAACTGGGTCATGATTTCTGGAAAGAGACATGGCTGTTGAGTTTTTCAAATGTATTCTTTTTGCACTTTGAGCACCACAAGCCGAGTGCCATCCAGTTCCATTGTGTTGGAGAGAAGGCAGACATCTCTACGGCTGATATCTCCAAAACCTAGACAACTAACACAAAACAATCTAGATGGATAAATAGCACTACAGGTGAGGGGGAAAATATGTATTTTGGATTTTAGGGTGAGCTGTCCCTTTAAAGACAGATTGAAGAGTTCCTTCCATGAGTGGCTACTCACTGCCAAGCGCTGCTGCTTGCGGAGCTGCTGGAGTCTGAGCAGGTCCATGGCAGAGGCAGTCTGAGCAGGTCCATGGCAGAGGCAGTCTGAGCAGGTCCATGGCAGAGACAGTCTGAGCAGGTCCATGGCAGAGGCAGTCTCCCGTGCAGACCAGTTCAGCTGAGCGGAGAACATCTGAACCACAGACTGAGGGATTCCATATCGACCGTACTGCAAAAGGCTATGTGTAAATCACAATCTAAATGGATCGGTCAGTATTATAAAGGCTATGTGTAAATCACAATCTAAATGTATCGGTCAGTATTATAAAGGCTATGTGTAAATCACAATCTAAATGGATCGGTCAGTATTATAAAGGCTATGTGTAAATCACAATCTAAATGGATCGGTCAGTATTATTAAATGATCGTCTTAGATGTTTCCTAAAGTTGAGATTTCCAATGGAAGGAACCTTTTAATATATATATATAGAAAAAACATCACATGGATGCAACTGGGACGTATCATCAGTGATGTACCCTGGGGTCATAGGATGTTTCGGGTACTGCGACATCAGACACCCTCACCCAGGTGACCCAGCCGGGGGTGATCAAGCCCCGACTTACGTCCCAGTAGCTACCCACGGTCAGCCCTCTAGGGAAAGACAGAACTACTCTGCCGTGCCGGGACCGGGAGGCTCTGGCACTTGGAGGGACTGGGCTCTGTGGGTTGACTCCTGTCCGGGCTCCTCCTACGTCTCACCAGGTCCAGGACCTGTGCGTTGCACCAGACTCCCCCGCTCCCAACATTTCATTCCGGTATGATGTTTCTTGGGCCGTGTATGAACTTGGCCAAATACTAAATAGTAATAGCAATGTTCCAAGTAATTTACATCATATGCATTTACAGTGTAAATATGTGGTAGGTGTAAATACATTTGATATCCATTACACCTACAAAGTAACCTCATCATTCATGTTTTCACTGCAGCTGAAGGATCCTTCATTGGTAGAAGTTTTATGACTTTTGGGACCATGAAACCCTCTGATAATTAATGGAAAAATTTTGTAAATCATTTTGATTTTTTTTTTTCAAATGGAAAAATCCCTGGAAAATGTATGAATCCAACAGCAGCACTGATCTGTGAAGTGACAGCGTACTCTAATTTGAAGCCAATACCGTGTCAGAAAAGGGTTCCATTGTCAGATCGAGACCCTGCAGCTGGAGTCTTTCCTCCAGCAGGCCAGGGCCTCCAGGTTCACCGAGGTCATGAACATTTTCTTCTTTCCCTTCAACCGCAGCCGGCGGGCTTCAGAATTGGCCGAAATTGATGGGCTCCTGCGTGCGCACTTGTATGTGTGTCTGTGTGTGTATGTATGTATGTATCTAATGTAATTACGTAGTAGGCTATGTAGGCCTATGTATGTGTAATATGTTATTGTTTGGCATTCTATTTAAATAATTAGTGATAGTTGTTTGTTCATTCACTTAATGGAGTGTTCATTATATATCCGAGCGGCACGTGAAGGCACCACCAGACCCCCTCACCTCCCTCCCTCCAGGCTCACCTTGATGGATGGTCTGTCTTACGGTTAGACACACACACTAACCACTAGGCCAATCTGTCTGTCTCCCCATCATACTCCGCTTTTCTCTGACACCTGATCATTGAAGAATCACAATCAATCATAAGTTGCTCTCATGGGTCGGCACGCCAGTGCACAGCAGCATTTGAGTGTTTTTGTAGAAATGTTGACGCGCCTTGCCAAATTACCTATTTCACAACCATTTGCAGTTGCGCGGCCTGTTATTTAGGGTCTTTACGGTAGCGCCACAGTGTACTTAGCTGCCTCTGATTGGTTGCCTCCTGCATTCCATACATTCCAGATACGCAGCTGACCAGCAGCAGAACTCAGATAAGTGCTACGCGCTAAAGACAAACAGGGCAGCCCTTTAAAAGATCCAGGCCTTTCCAGCCGACAGAGGACTGGGGGTTATTGCATATGAATGACCGTGCTGTGTGCACCTTATGTCTGGAAAGTGTTGTGTGCCGAACGACAAGTGTTAAACGCCATTTTGACACGAAACACGAGAACGTCTTCAAGGATGAGACAGACAAGGCTGAATCTGTAAAACGCTCCGTGTCCAGGTACGGGAAACAAACACCCTCAAAACCTTTGTCACTGCTAAAAAAAAAACACCACTGCTCATTGCATTGCAAAACATGGCAAACCGTTCACTCATGGCGAATACATTAAGGAGGCATTCCTGTCTAGCTCAGAGCGAGGTTTTGTTTCATGGCATGTTGGCCTAGTAGTCTTTAACCTGACGCTGCCAGATGGATGTAGGTTGGTTCACATTTGTTTCACAACGTACATCATTGTGAATTTGTGAACAATACCGCCCCCATCTGGCGGAGTCAGGTTAAGAAACTATTTCATCACTCTGCAATTGGCAATTCCAAATCATTGTTAAGCACCAATACATGGATGTAAAGTAGAAAAACTGTTATCTTGAGAGAAGAAGCATACATGCCAAATTTCATACAACACATTCTGGCAATTTAACAACGCCTTGTTTAATCGAAACAATAAACATATACATACATGCATACATACATGCAACCATACATACATACATACATACATACATACATACATACATACATACTGTACATACATACATACATACATACAAACTCCTGGGGCTGGCTCCCTTTTGGGCAAAATGTGCCCTTGGGTCTCATTGGCTGCTGTTCTTTACTTGCAGGCACTGCCTCCATAGTCATCCAGTGCTCCTGCTGCTGTTACTGGCACTGCTGGTGGTCGGCGCCATCTTGTGGTACAAGCGGAGAATGCGTACGTAAGTAGCTGTTTCAGAGGCCAACAACAAGCTGTTCACTTGAACTGTCTCCTCCATTTCTGGTCCGTTCCTCACACCTGTACTATCTAGCTTCTCTCTTTTTCTCTGACCTCTCATCTCCCATGGATAACTAACCGCTTATTTCCTGTCTCCCAGGTCTCTATGGACGGGCAAATCTCGTTCTCAACGCTTGTGGTAACTTTATAGAGTTACATACATGTAATGTAATTCACCTGTTGGTCCTATGACCCCCCAGATCCCGCCCCCTCCCTTCCCTAATATCCAGTCAGATTGGCCATGCTGTCTGTCAGTCCATGTGTCCATGCTGCTGGTCAGTGTAGAACCTGTCTGTTTGTGGTCCTTGCCTGCCATCTCCTGTTTGCCTCCCTCAGGGTTTCCCACCCAGCAACGCAGGGGTCTGTTGACTATGGAATATGGAATCTCTTTTCTGGTGATGCAAAGTCAATTGAACTGTTTTGCCCCCTCTCCCTCTCCATACTCTCCCCTGTTTACACTGACTACGTTTACATGCACACAATATTCCACTATTATTCGGAAAATGACAATATTCTGAATTTGATAAGGGTCATGTAAACAGCATATTGCAGTTGCATTTTCCGAATTTGCCCTTTTTCAGAATTTAGCATTTTCCGATTAAGACATCTGGGTTAATCCAGTATTATTCTGGTTTTCGGAGGATTATTTGATCATGTATACAGCACATTCGGAATATGCATCTCAATCAGGGTTTTTACCACAGTTTGCGACGCATGTTGCCTGTTTGTGGTCAACTGATGTGTGCTAGAAAGAGCTAGAACAAGCGATATAATCATAATAATCCATCATCTCTGGCATGCCAAAAGAAAAGCACACATTTCTGATCGGGAGGAGATGAGAAACATCGTTTTAAAGAGAGAGATATTTAAAGAGAGAGTAGTGCCCACGGAAGTCCACAATGCTTGCGAGCCTGCGAGGTAATAACGTAGGCTACTACTAGCCTACTTTTTAGGAAAGACTTGGATGCGCAACACCAAACTTTTCAGCAGCAAGCTCCTGAAATGGACCAAGAAGTGATGCTCGTAAGAATTAGGGATGGGCATCGAATTTCGAATTTTCGAATAATCGTTGTTATTATCAAGGTCGACTTTTATTATTGAAATTCGAAATTCGAAATTCGAAATTCGAAAAAAAAAAAAAAAATTTTGAGTGAAATGTTGCATTGTCTCCCCTGATTCTAAGTATAGTCAAATCGCTTGGTTTGAGCAAGTAAAACAATTTTTATAAGCATTTTAAGCAAGGTTTATGGAAAAATGAATGGCGGATGAAATCCCATGAAGAGGGAGAGGGGGTGACTTTGGCACCCCTTTGGCACTCAGACCTGAGCCTACTAAATATTTAATGAACCACTCATGATTGTCAAAACTGTTTTTTATTTTCGAAAATGTCAATGTCATGTAACATGTTCTTTACTTCAGTGGTGCAATGCTTGTTTGAGCTAAAAATCCACAGCAGAAGCTTTTTATATTAATTAATAAAGCCGTAGACTTAGAATCAGGGAAGACAATGCAACATTTCACTCACAAAAAAAAAAAAAAAAAAAAATTTTTTTTTACATTTTTTATTTTATTTTCGAATTTCGAATTAAATTCGAATTTGGCCAGCGAATTTCGAATAGTGTTTTTGCTAGAAATGCCCATCCCTAGTAAGAATAGTGCTGCTCTGTTTATTCTCAACAGAAAAACTCTGCGGCTCCGCCTACCTGCTTCTCTCTCTCTCCCCCCCCTCCCTCACGTGTCGGGGAGGGCGAGCTACGGCTGCATGTAAACGGGAACAAATAGTGGATTATTAATTTAGTCGGAATATTGTCATTTTCCGAATATGGGCAAAAAGCGGAATATTGTGTGCATGTAAACGTAGTGTGGAGTCTCGGCAGCTTACCCCCCAGCAGGTGAGCGGGGGAGGACGACCAGCCACCACAGTGACATCAGAGCCTGGGGTTCCCAACAGAGACGCTGTTTGGGCCGCGTCATCAATGAGAGGTATTTCCTAGATGTTGGCCCTTGCTGCTTCTTTGGTTGTCTGGAGGGGCAGAACTGTCTTCACAAAGCTGGCTCTGGATCGGAGCCTCCGTGGGGGTCCTACATGGCCATGTAAGGGGTGTCTAGTGTCTGTCTCCTGTGTTCTCCGTTCATCTTGAGCGATACCCAGTCGTCTGATGTGCGGAGGAGAGATGCCGGCTGGCGCATACAGGCACAGGACAGGTGTTGTCTTGACGCAGCCCGTGATGATGCGGCAGGTGTCATTCAAGGCTGTGTCCACCAGTTTGGTATGACGTGATCGGCTCCAGCATGAGCAGGCATACTCTGCTGTAGAGAAGCACAGGGCCATGGCAGTTGCACAGATTGTTGGTGGATCCGCGCCCCACTTGGAGTTCACTAGATTGCGTAATAATAATAATAATAATAAGTGTATGAAAGAGCGTCTATCTTGAAAGTGTGTGTATGAGGGGAATATATGTACAGTAGGCTATATATGGATATACAGTTATAGGCAGTTATTGTTATAGGCAGTATTAGGCTATAGTTATTTACATGTTTAAATAAGCTACATGTATAAACAATTCAGTCAGGTATTGCACAGTTATTAACGTGTCTAAATAAGCATCATGGATAATCAATAAGGTCAGGTATTGCACAGTTATTAACGTGTATAAATATCATAAGCTACATGTGTAAACAATCAGGTCAGGTATTGCACAGTTATTTGTGTATAAATAAGCTACATGTGTAAAAATCAGGTCAATCAGGGGAGGGTTATATACACAGGGGTAGGTGATACAGGTTACTGCACATTGGGTGTTCAAGCTTGCAGGTGTCTACAGTGATCAGAGTGAAGTCAAGTGATTCCAGTGTTTGCAAAAGTGTTCAAGTGAAGATTTTAAGTGTGAGGGGCCCTTTACACGAGGACAGTTTCTGGAAGAAATGACACAATAGCGTTTCCTTCACACCTTTTCCTTCACACCTTCTCCCTGTTTACATGAGCGCTGTTGAATTTTTAAAACACCGTAATGTACATGCCAGGTCACTGTGGCAGTGTGATGGTCAACGGGGCGTTGCTCGTCGCTCCAGAACTTGGAGAGTGCCGGGTCAGCCTATAAATACTTCCGCGACTTCCTTTTAAAGCAGCTACGAGCAAGATTTTCGATTGTTATTAAACAGTATAATTATAATATTGATGCATCACACCTTACCTATAATAGTAGCTGAGACCAAAGCCGTGTGAATCGGAGATTGCTCTCTTGATGATTATAGAGTCTGTGTCTGTCTACTAACCTCGCGTCACCAGGCTCTCTCTCTCCATCTGTATACCGGCGGGCCAGATAAACCCGGAAGTGAAACTAAATGGTTTACGGCAGCTGCCTGCCTTCAACCATTTCGCTCTGCCTAGCAACAGACCATAAACACGGAGAACGCCATGCAGGGGCTTGCTCTCTCGTTATATTCTAACAGTTTGTTTGGAAGTAATTTTGTCCACCTCCTCCTCCTCCTCCTCCTCAGTTTCTGGTAGCAGCAAAGCAGTTTATCCCTCCTCAGGTTCCAATTAACCACGGGGTGGTGCATGGGGGAACGGGCACTGCACTAGTTTGTATTGAATAGAAGAAGATCTGGGTTGTTAGCAGGAGCAGCGATAGCCACCATGGCTGAACAGACAAAGAAAAGAGCGCCACCTACAGAAACTCAAACTGCATCAACAGAAAATCCCAGGGAAAAGATGTTACACTGTTTGATTGGCAGGTGAAGTGCAGCAGCGCAGAAACACCACAGCAGTGAATGCTTAGCAACAAAGATGGAGACAAAAAAACAAACTCACAGATTAGAAATTAAAATGCTTCATGTGTGTATAGATTAGAACAAACTCAAAATGAGTCTTCATGTGTGTATAGATTAGAACAAACTCAAAATGAGTCTTCATGTGTGTATAGATTAGAACAAACTCAAAATGAGTCGTGGGCTTGTGTCTGATGACAAGTTGGGTCCCAATGAACTGGAATGAAAGAATCAGCACCTTCTCCCGCTCACAGGTCATCATGTCTCTCCCTGCAGGCTGCGTCTGTCCCCCAGCCCGCCCCCCAGCAGAGTGACAGGAAGTGGCTCCTCCTCCTCAGGGACACATTCTGGTACGGTCCACTGCAGCGCTCAGAGTTCCTCCGCCAAGAGGTGCCGCGTCCCCGACATGCATCACCCAGCAGGCCTCGGCCAGCGGACGCGTCACTGCGGACGAGGTGGACCAGGAGGGGAAATACGTCCGGCTCAGCAACAAATCAGATGAGGTGAGAGGAGGAATATGGTGGGGGGGCAAAGGTGTTTGAGACATCTAGGTTTAAAAAATTATTTATTCAAGTTTTGTGGTAGAACACTTGCTTTGTTTCCCAGTAATAAACACTGTTTGCCCTTGAGCAGCTCCTTGCTGCAGTCTGAATGTACCTGGGAGCAGGTACATTGATTACAGCTCCACTAGGTGAGATGTTCATGTCAAAATACATCCGTCTTATCAGCCTAAGGCCGACTTCAGATACAATCCGTCAAGATGTATACAGTGGTGTCGTCTACGTGATACGCAGGTATACGCCGTATACACACTGCGAAATGACTCAGATTTGCATATGCGCACTGGGAAATGCGCTATGATACGTATCGTTTTCAATTTCCATTCATAAGATTCACCCTGTGCGCTCTACGTGCACAGGGTGATGCACACTCTGTGTGTTACCCTACGTTCACACACAGCACCCAAGCCTTGCCTTTACCCACGCTTTTAAATAGGCGTCCTTTTTAGTCAATGAGGCTGTGTACACGGCTATTTTCAAGCCGACTAGGCGCGTGAAGGCAGACTTTTTCTGTCAAGCCATGAAAGAAAACGCAACAATAGGGTATTATAAGGGTTCGATTTTGGGACCTAAGTTATTTATACTTTATTTAAATGATATTTGTACAGTATCTAATACGGTACTTTGAAATGTGTTACATTTGCTGATGATACTAATTTATTTTGTTCAGGGGAGGACATGAAGGAATTATTGTTAACAGTAGAAAGGGAATTGATCATGTTAAAGAAATGGTTTGATAGGAATAAGTTGTCACTAAATGAAAACAAAACAAAATTTATGGTGTTTGGTGGTGTTATGGTTGATTCTGAAATTAAGTTGAATCTAAATGGAGCTGAAATTGAACGAGTATATGAAACTAAATTCTTGGGTGTAATTATAGATCATAAACTCTGTTGGAAGCCACATATAGAATATATTAAAAGTAAACTAGCTAAATCTGTTGGTATTCTGTACAAAACTAGGGATCTGCTGAATAAGAAATGTTTGCATATATTGTATTTTTCACTTATAGTGCCATATATGTCATACTGTGTTCTGTTGAGGTCTGGGGTAATGTATATATAAAACAAATATAGATCCTATTATTAACCTACAAAAAAGAGCTATTAGAATAATAAATAAAGTTGGTTACCTCGAATCAACCAATCCACTATTCATAAGGTCCTGCACCTTAAAATTCGTAGATATTGTGTATATAAAAACTTTAGAAATTGTTTTCCGTGTTAGGAGCAAAAGCCTTCCAGTTTGTACTCAACATTTTTTGAAATTAAGAGAAGGAAATTATAATTTAAGAGGGTTACGCATTTTTAAAACGGTCAAAGCGAGAATTAATGTCAAATCTCGATGTGTTTCAGTTTTGGGAGTTAAACTATGGAATAGCCTTTGTGATGATTTGAAATTGTGTACATCATTGTTGAGGTTTAAAAAAGCCTTAAAAAGTAAAATAATTCAGGATTATAATTTACAGTAAATTCTGTCTTTCTTTCTATTCTTTATTTTGCTGCAGATATTCTGGGTTTTTCTAATGGATTATACAGGATAGGCAAAAAATAAGCCTGGGTTTCAGCCTATTCCTTTTTTCGGTCATTGATTGTATAAATTGTATTTGTGTGAAATGGTCTGATATGTACATGTATGATGATGTTCTCTTGCTGTATATTCACACAAATTGTTACATTTTGTTTGTGGTTCATTATAACCTATGACCGAAAATAAACCATTCATTCATTCATATCCGTGGGAAATGGCAAAGTCAACTGAATTTCAAAATAAAATGGTGTTACAGCGTTGAGCAGAGAGAGAGAGAGAGATTGACGGGTGGCTATCACGTTCTCCCCAACAACAACAACAAAAAAATGGGTCGAATCTCCGCTCACTTCCGGGGGGGGGGGGGGGGGGGGGTTGTCAGAGTCAGTGTCAGAGTCAGTATACCCTCTGAAAAAAGGTAGACTACACCACTGGATGTATAGTATACTATAGTATAGTATACTATAGTGTATACTATACACTGTATAGTATACTATAGTATAGTAGGGCTGTCACTTTTTATTCGAAATTCGAATTTAACTTCGAATGTGGGGGAGGAGGGGCATGTTCGAATATAATTTGCCATGTTTTTTTTTTTTTTATTATTATTATTTTTTTTTAATTAACCAAAATTAACCAACTGCTGCTTGCTGGTAATGTTAATCCCATGTCAGAAAAAGTCTCCAGATTTGTCGCGTTAGTCTCTTCTGAGAAAGATTGTCTCCAGGGTCTGAAAAGTTGTCTGGAGTTGGATGCAGCCAAGTTTGTGAGGCAGTGTTGTGACTGTGAGCGTCCAAGCTAACACAGCAGCGGAGAGGAGCTGACTGACTGGACCATGAGGACAGCTGAGGATTTTTTTTTAATATTTTATATTATATTATATATATTTATACGATGTAACCGGCAGGCGCGGACTGCATAATCGGGCATGTCGGGCCGATGCCCTGTGGCCTGGCCTGCAAATTATTATTATTATTTTTTTTTTTTTAATTAACCAAAAAACTTTGAATATATTCGAACATTTTGCGGGCAATTCGAAGTTCGTTTGAACTTTATTTGGGGAAAAAGTGACAGCCCTATAGTATAGTATAGTACAGTACATTACAGTATAGTATAGTATAGTATAGTATAGTAATAGTGCAGTACAGTATAGTACAGTATAGTATAGTATAGTACAGTATAGTACAGTACATTACAGTGTAGTATAGTATAATACAGTATATAGTACAGTACAGTATAGTATAGTATAGTACAGTACATTACAGTGTAGTACAGTATAGTACAGTGCAGTACAGTATAGTATAGTACAGTATAGTACAGTATAGTATAGTACAGTATAGTACAGTATAGTATATTATAGTATAGTATAGTACAGTATAGTACAGTACAGTATAGTACAGTACAGTATAGTATAGTATAGACGGTTTTAACTTGACAACAAAAACATTCTAAATTGAACCCCCGCTCACTTCCTGTTGCAGTGTTTGCTATGGATATAAAAGAAAAAAAAACATTCAAGTGCAGGACTGACCATTCCGTGAAGACCGTCTAGTTAATAACCAGCCATTCTTGATTGATTGAATTGAATTTCCTCCAACTCTGTTGCTGTCACTCAAGGTAATGAGGTCCCAGCTGACCCACAAGTGGCTGTGGACCAGGTGGACGTTTTAAACCCTAGCCCTCTACTTTCTGCTGGGCCACGGACTCCGTTCAGAGGTAAAAGCACCTTCATTCCCCCCAACAAGAGAAATGCATCAATAGATACATACTGCAGACTAGTGGAGAAGGATGTTTCCCTCCTTCTAGGTAAAAAGAGGGAATACAAGGTGGCTAACAACCTAACAAAGGAGCAAAGAATGGAACTAAAGCTGTTAAAAGATGACAAGTCTGTGGTGATCCAGAGTGCGGATAAGGGTGGAGCAATTGTCATCATGGATCGCTCAGCGTATGACAGTGAAATTCAAAGACAATTAGGTAATACCACTTTTTACAGAAAACTAAGTCAAAACCCTACATTGGATTTTAAACGACGCATCAGAAATAAATTGGATCAGCTCCTCGAGATGGGGGAAATTACCAAACCAGAACATGCATTTATGGTGGTAGACTTTCCTGTTACACCGGTGCTGTACACCCTCCCCAAGATTCATAAATCTTACACTGATATACCTGCTGGCCGCCCTATTGTAGCCGCCATCGGCGGTCTAACAGAACACATTTCAGCATTTGTTGATCATTTCCTCCAACCTCTTGTCATCTCTCTTCCATCCTATGTTAAAGACTCTATGGAGTTCATTAAGATGATTCAATCCATTCAGCTACCAGACGGAGACTCCTTTGTTACCATGGACATTGAATCTCTCTACACAAACGTACCTTTTGAAGGGGGATTACAGGCTGCAGAGTTTTTCTTAAATAAGAGGACTGACTGCACCCCCAGTACTGAATGTATTGTAGACCTTTTTGAAATTGTGCTCACCTCTAACTTCTTTTTGTCTGGCTCTGACTTTTACCACCAGGTGTCAGGCACGAGCATGGGGGCTAAAATGGCTCCTAGCTTTGCCTCCTTATACTGTGGACTCATGGAACACAGCGGGGATATCCACCCCTGTGGATCGATCATGCATATGATTTGGCCATAAAAAAGACACGCTCTGACCTTTTAAAAAAAAGTGTAAAAAAACAGATGAAATTCTCTGTCACATGTGTCATCCAATACTCGGTCCACTCTACTGCTCTCAGATCCATTTTTAAAAAACACTGGCACATATTGAAGTCCGACCCTGAACTCTCTTCTATTTTTAAGTACTCGCCGCTCTTTGTAAACAGGAAAGGGAAAAACATCAGGGATCTTGTGGTCCGTGCAGATTCCAGTCCAATGAGAGGACCCAGTGGTTTTACACAGACATTGTTGCACCCCCTCCCCAATGGCAACTACCGTTGTGGCAGCTGTGCACAATGCAACAACACTGTAAAAACCTACTCTTTCTCCCATCCCCACACAGGTAGGACGTATCCCATCAAGAGTGTTATCACATGTGCTTCCACACATGTGATCTACATGATCACTTGCCCGTGTGGACTGAGCTACATTGGGAAAACAACTAGAAAACTGAAACAAAGAATAAGTGAGCACAAAAGCACAATACGGAGAAATGACCGGGATTATCCCATCTCGGTCCATTTCAATGACACTCACCATGACATTTCTACGTTGCGCTTCTGTGGTGTGGAGCAGGTCACCTTGCCACCTCGAGGCGGTGACCATGACAAACTGCTAAAACAAAGAGAATCTTTCTGGATCCACACGTTACAAACATTGGCACCAAAAGGACTGAATGATGAACTGCTATTTAACATGTTCCTGTGATCCCTGTTTACATTGTATTTTCTATTTTTCTACTATATATTTTAAATATTTTCCATTCCTCCTCAAGGAGCCAAGGAGCTTAAACCTTACATGTGTGGGCTGGGCACAGAACAGTCAGGTTTTTTCATCATAATCCCTGCCTACTGTGTCCTTTTCCACACGTGTATGAAATACTATGGATTATTTAGAGAAGTCTCTGTGTTCTCCCCTAAATTTATCATCTATTTATCTCTTGTTATTATTCATTTTTTTCGCTTGGTTACTGTGAAGCTCACTCTGTGTATAGACTATCTGCGTGCAGGTTCCCCCTTTAATTTTTCACTGCGGGGTCCCTGTTTCCCAGGATTTAATTGAAGACAGTCTGGCCTAAACTAACCACTGTACCATTATGCCTTTTTGTCTATTTATTATCATTGTCTTTCTGTCTAATTCCCTGTGAAGCTTCACCTTGTTGATTCACACACTGAAGTGTATTTGTAAAATATTTATTTGTACAGATCACTCGATCAGTGTTGTACCTTTTAGGTAATTGACTCGTCTTGTCAGAGCTGAACGCCAGTCTCCGTGGGGAGCTTGGATTGGCTACAACGAAACTGCCAGCCCCTATTTAAGATGGTTTTCTCACCTCTGTTAAATGTTTGTTTGAAAAAGGTCGGTGACCGAAACGTCACAGTAAAACAAATTTGATTGCAACTTCACAGTGTGCGGGACTTTTTTTCACTTATTACGGACTTTTTTGTCTTTGCCCGACGCACCTGGCCTGAAAGATGTGCGGAGTTTCTCTTCAAAACGACTCATGGAACATGACATCATTTTTAATGAGCATCGCAACCTACATCTACCCTTCATCAGCAACTGGAAGACACATCATTTTTAATGAGCATCGCAACCTACATCTACCCTTCATCAGCAACTGGAAGACACATCATTTTTAATGAGCATCGCAACCTACATCTACCCTTCATCAGCAACTGGAAGAGGTATATTGATGACATTTTCTTTGTGTGGAAAGGATCTGAAACACAATACAAACATAATACAATAATAATTTTATCAATACCAACAGTCGTCATCTGAAATTCACAATGGAATATGACAGGCATAAGATTAACTTTTTAGACATTCTTGTATACAGAGATGCTAATAATCTGGGGTCCAACCTATACCGTAAAAGTACGGACAGAAACTCCATTCTGCATGGACACTCTTTCCATCCAATTCCACTCAAAAGAAGTCTGCCCATCTCTCAGTTCAACCGCATTCGCCGTATCTGTAGCTCTGATGATGATTTTCAAGCCCAGGCTGCTGACCTAGAAACTCGTTTCCAACAGAGACAGTATAAACATCAATGGGTCACACATGCACGTCACCGGTTTGAAAATGTATCACAAGCAGAGTGTCTCAGCCACACCAGATCCAGAACATCTGAATCTAGAGTTAACTGTATAATCCAGTATTCACCCCTTGGCAGGGAATTTCAATCTATTATTCAAAAATACTGGCACATTATAGAATCTGATCCAGCTCTCAAGTCCCTTGACACACCACCTCGGATCGTCTATAAGAGACCACCTAACTTAAGAAACCTGCTTGTGAGAGCCTACCTCCCACCTCCTACCCAGCCCCACTTTTTACAGTCTATCCCTCACGGTAACTACAGATGCGGCAACTGCACACAGTGTAACTTTACACACAAAGCCACCACTTTTACTCATCCACGTACGGGAAAGCCCTTTAACATCAAAGGAGTGATAACATGTAAAAGTAATAATGTCATCTATATGCTCAAATGTCCATGTGACCTCGCCTACATAGGCAAAACCACCAGACCACTTAAGACCAGAATCTCAGAACACAGATCCAACATCCGTAACAATGACATCAGAAGCCCAGTGGCTGTCCACTTCACACAAGCTTCTCACAATGTTTCTTCTCTTAGATATTCTGGCATTGAACTTGTTAAACACCCTGTACGTGGAGGTGACATCAACTCTCTACTACTTAAAAGAGAGGCCTTTTGGATTTTCACCCTGGACACTCGAGCCCCAAAAGGGCTGAATGAAGATTTTGACTTGCGGCCATTTTTGTAGTCATTTGTAGTCCTTTTGCAGGTGTGCTTGTAGGTGTGCTTTTGTGCTTTTGTGTGTGCTAATCTCATTATGTCCACATTGTAATGAATATTGCTCTGTCTAGTATCTCTGTCCTGTGTCATTTTCTTCACAGCTGTGGTATCGTCATATACTTTTTTACTACTACCACAATTTCAAAGTAGTAGAGACCACCTTGTAATAGTTCACATCACACTTTCTTCTTAAATATTACATTTCATTATGACGGTTTATACCTGATAACCCCAGTTTATGTGATATTCAAGTTGTTCTGAAAACTTCCATTATTGTCCTTTGAGACAATTATGTTTTGATATTGCCATTTGATTATGTGAACAAGTGCACTGTATGTTTAATTATATGTATCACATGATGTGTCAGGTGACCCCTGCGAGGGTACTTAAGGGGTGTGTCTCTACACTACATTTATGTCTGAGGAAGGGCTTTGCCCGAAATGTCACTTTTTTGTGGTCAAATAAATATTTGGGAGCAGCTGCCAGTGTGCGGACTCTATTTTTATTACTTATTTGCACTTCGGTCCTGCACCTGGTTTTAACCCTTCACTGGATGTGCGTGCCTTTTTTGTACTTTTTAGTCCACATAGGAGAAATACAATTTAATTGTTCAGTCTGTGGTAAAGCTTTTGGTCTTAAGGGACACATGAAGAAACACATGATAATAGTCCACACAGGTGAGAAACAATTTCATTGCTTAGTCTGTGGTAAAGCTTTTGGTTTAAAAACAAGCTTGAAAACACACATGATAGTCCACACAGGAGAGTAAATATTCAATTGCTATCTGTGGTGGAGGGAGGATTTGAATGTCAATGAGTCACCTGAATGTGAAACCAAGACCTTAGACATTTGTGTGTAATATAGTATAAGACAGGGGTTCCCAAACTTTTCAGACCAAGTACCACTATATGTACCCAACCAAATTTCCCAGGGACCACTTCCACTGCATTTTTGTTTGTTGCTGATTTGGTTTGGGCAAACACACACCTGCCAACATTAAGCTGTGAAAAAGAGGACCCCTTTGAAAATGTTTCTCCCCCCCCTCACAAAAATGTAGCCTAAATCTGGAGTGTACTTTAACCACCTTCCTGACAAGCTGGCATGACATGGTTGATTGATACCAACTGATGCTTTAGGTCTTCTAGTTTCATACACCAGTTTGGGAACTACTGACTTAGGGTGCAGAGAGCGCTAGTATCTGGGTCTGCAGGAGTGTTTTGACGTGTGCAGTTACAAATTAAAAAACGGCATAGTGTCCAATTTATTATTAAATAATAATAGTGATAGCCACTAACACGCATTTTGAGTTTTGAGTCAAAAGGGTGAGACAGGGTTTTGAGTTGGAAAAAACTTCACGTCTCAGGAAACGAAGGTTTAAATTAAAGATTAAAGAATAACATTGCCACTGTATCATTCTCTGTATCTTCTGTTTGTTTTTTGACTTGAAAAAAGTAATACAAGTTTTACTACATGTCCATCTTTGTATTTGATGTCACTCAACAGCTGTTTGGTTAATATAGTGTATGAAATACATTGCTGTCATTTGCACCAGAAATTAATTGGGACACTATAGTGGTAACAATTGATCTTTAAAGGGTGATTGCGATGGCCCAGGGATCAGCCAGGAGATCATGTGTTTGGTCGTGTGTGTGTGTGTGTGAGAGAGAGAGTGAGTGAGTTTAGTGTTATCATCAGTGATTTATGACATCACTGGTGACATCACTAGGTGACGTTTGTATCCCTGGGTTCATCTTAGACTTTAAAATGAACCCAGGGATACAAACGTCACCGTTGGGGGGGATCTTTGATGAGGGTCAATTTTTACAGTAACTAATGCAGCTTTATATACAGTAAGGACACGAGCTTTCATCAATAAAGTATGTTTTCTTTAAAGGGGCCCTATTATGCATTTCTTAATTTTGTATATGTTGTTACAATCTTGGATGGTCATATTAAACATAGGCTAAGCTTCAAATAAATAGATGAAAGTGTTTTAATGTTACCCCCATGAACCCCCCCCCCCTCCCCCATGAACTCTCGTAGACGAGAGCACATGGATTTGTGCGAGAGCATAGTTCTAGTGACGTCACTATCGCTGTACCCACTAGTGTTGCCAGATGGCAAATGTTGAATTATCGTACCAGAGGTTCAAAATTATCGTTTTTGGAGTGAAATTATCGTACGCCCCCAACCCCAGCGCGGGGGGACTGCGGCTGATCACAGGCTACTTTTTGGACTTGGCATGATTTTTCAACACTGTGATCTCAGCCTGCGTTGCAACAACAACAAAACACCCTGCACGTATTGGCAGCAAATATGTTGTTTGAAGAGATGATTGTATAAACAGATAGAGTGATAGACGTAGGATTTGTCTAAGTGTCACAAAATGATGAAATGATCGTACATTTGGGGGATTTTGGGATTATTGATCGTACAGAGGTCGAAATTATCGTACAAATACGATAATTATCGTACGTCTGGCAACGCTGGTACCCAGCCCGGGCCCGCGGCGCGCGCCCTGCCCCTCCCTTCCCTGTTCTGACATTCCAGTACACTGCTGCCGACAGTAAACGCTGCTTTGCTGCTACTTTCCACTCGTCTCGGCCCTATCTGCCTTTCACGTTCTTTGTGTTTATCTGAGTATCTAGTAGTTCCTGATAAAAGTCCTGGTTAAAAGTTGTAGCGGTAAGCAGTTTAAAGTCAGTGAGTTTCTTCAGTCTCTTGGTGCTGGCTTTGTGCTGCCTGTGTGCTCGGATGTGTTATGCTAGGCTAGTTGTTAGCCTAGCCTAGCCTAGCGTACTCCTGTCTACTTTTCGTCATGCGAAGCAGACGTATTTTTGTTTGCCTTTCCAAAACAACAAAGTTCCAGACATCTTTAGTAACTTACTTAACTGAGGTTCGTGGGTAGTGTTGTTAGTTGTTCATGGTTAGACAGTATTAGTTTAGTTATTATTAGTTCTTGTCTCAGCATGCTAGGCTAGGAAATTTCAACAACGGGACAGTTAGCTAGCTAACGTTACTGGCTGCTTGTTCAGGTAAAAGTTAACTCCTTTTTTATGCTGTTCATTTGTCACATTTTGATTGAGTAACTAACCATAGTTGTGCTGACTAGGGTTAAAAGCTTTTCTGACTGCCCCGATACTGTCCTGTATGGAGAGAAGATGGTAGGCTACATTATGTCGAACTCCATTCAACAAATCTGGCAGTTTTATGTGACCGTGCTTCTCATAGAACATGGCTGGGGACCTCTAATGTAATCGTTAGGGCTCACTGGACAATTCGGCACAATGAGATTCACCATCTTAATCTAAATAAGAAGATTATGAGAATAACAGGTGGAACTATTCTAAAGGTTGACATCTTGTTTAAATGAGTGCTATTTTGATCATATATATGCCAAATTGATAAGATTTTTGAATAGGTTTTAGCAAGACCACCTCTCCATAAAAGAGAAGGAATCAGGGCAGACTTGCATATACATACAATTACAAACCTTTATAGAAACTTAACCCATTGATACCTGATGCAGCATTTGCGTGTATATCCCTCATTTGTGTGTGTATCCCTTTAAGACCGCGAACCGCGTTAACGCGGTTCGCGGTCTTAAAGGGATACACACACACTCAATTCCTGAATGCCTATGAGATCATCATTGTGTTATTTGATCCCATAGACACTCAACAATTGTCCCAAGATAGCCTGATATTGCTGTTTGACACACTTCAGATTAGACCAAAATACATAGAAAGGTCTGTCGAATGCCATTTATTTGTTTCTGACTCTAGGAAAGTGAGAAAAACAGTCAGCCTCCCCTGAAACTGTTTGGAACCCCCCTGGGGAGGCCTGCCTCCCTCTTTGAAAACCTCTCCCTTAAATAATCATCCTCTCTTTGAAATTCTCAGTCCTCTCCTGCTGCAGGTGAAGAGTCTCAAAGAAGACCTTCAGAAAGGTACATGAATTATGGTCTGACATCGTATGTATTTCACAGTGTGTTTGTCATGTACTGTACAAGCGATTAGATGAGACTAGATTATATAAAACTTTCATGATCTCTGCAGTGCTGAAATCGATTAGTCGACTGATAGGAAATTGTAATTTTGATAATCGATTCATCATTTTAGTCATTTATCATGTAAAAATACCAAACATTTGCAGGTTACAGCTTAACAAATGCTAAAATGTGCTGCTTTCCTCTGTTTTATATCCGTATGAAATTGATAATTTTGGGCTCTTGTGAAACTTCTGATGGGCAGTTGTCATTTTATTTTCAATACTACCGTATGTTTATTGGCTTTTGTTCATTTGAATAAACCGAACATCCACATTGAAAAAAACTAAAATAAAACCCTCCCTGCAATGACCAATAATATTCTCGGTACAAAGAGATGCTTAACATAATATCAAATACAGGTACCGTAAATTCCGGACTATAAGCCGCACCTTTTTTCCCGTTTTTTGGCCTTTTTTGGCCCCTGCGGCTTATATAACGGTGCGGCTTATCTATGGATTTTTTCAAAAAAAAAAAAAAAAAAATCTCTTTTTTAGCACTCTTTCTAACTATAAATCCTATATAACTATAATAAGTTTTAATTTCCTCTCTTGCCCTCTTTTCACCACACTGTATGACACTGTGTGCACTGTAAAAAACAACACAGGTGGTGTTGTGTTATGTTGTTTTGTTGAAATGTTAATAAATGGGAGCTTCCTCTACAATCCCCTCTGTGCATGAACCCTTACATATGGTAATTAAACATTAAAACACAAAAAAAAAAAAAACATTAAAACACCCGCGGCTTATAGTCCGGTGTGGCTTATATAAGAAAAAAATAGTCAACTTTGAAGGTGCGGCTTATACACCGGTGCGGCTTATAGTCCGGAATTTACGGTACATGAAACACAATAAATTATATAAACAAGTAGACAAATTTAAACAGGAGTGAAAAAAAGAAAAAATCTGTCATCATCCTATGCTTTCCCCTCATTCACAACCATCTTGCTCTAGCTATAATGCAAATTACAAGTTACTTTCCATTAGGCCAGGCATGTTAGTCCAGGCATTTTACGCAAATATGTGGGTCAACCTCACACTAATTGCAACAAAACCAAACTCAACTGATTTTGTATCCTCAATATGTCCTCAATGAAGGAAAAAAAGTGTTAAGGAAATGTATGAAGGGAAAGTTTTGAAAATGACCTAAATATGATGGAAGCCTATGGAAGCCTTTTTTTTTTTTTTTAATGTGCCATAAATCTCATCACTTATATCCTGTATGTGTTTTTTGCTTCAAGGAGAAAAAAAAAAAAAAAAATGTTAAAAAAATAAATAAAAAACGTTTTTGGTAGCATCATATGGGTAATTTTCAAAAATTTCCCTTCATACATTTCCTTAACACTTTTTTTCCTTCATTGAGGACATATTGAGGATACAAAATCAGTTGAGTTTGGTTTTGTTGCAATTAGTGTGAGGTCAAGTGACATTTTTACTGGACTATGTCCAAAGCCCGACCCGGGGGCCAATTGCGGACCGATTTTAAGTGGCCCTCGGCTTGGCTCTCAAAATCTACTGTAAATAATAATATAATAATACTATGTGGCCCTCCACACAGTATTAACAAGCAAGTTCAATTTGCATTTTCTGTTCACCTAACGATGACAGCACTATCATACAGTCTGTAGACAAGCACCAAGTAGGACCAACACAGGCACAACTAATGTTTTCAGATGGTAAACAAAATCCTTAAGAGTACAGAGTACACATGCAGTGAAATAAGGTGGCAATTTCTTCAATGCACTTAATCCAACTGTCAGTTTATTAGGATTAAAAAGGTGTCATTTGACCGGCGTAATATAAATCCTGAGCTCTATTTATACTGTAACAGTTTGCCTCTGGTGTTTCTAGTCTGGGTTTTGGGCCTGAAGGCATGTATCCTTCCAGAGATCATGTATCCTCCCAGAGCTTTCTAGCTGAAGATCCTTCTCTTATGCAGATAGACAAGAAAGGGAGTTGTCTTTAGAACCTGCTAGTAATATATCACAACATTTTTACAGGCAGTTGTCATTTGTGACATTTTATAGAATAAATTGAATAATCGAGGGGCCGAAGTGTTCAATATGAGAAATATGCATTGTGGCTATTTACATGGTCAGATATGGAGCTGGCGGTGACATAACAAACATTTATCATATCGCTGTTGTCATGTGAAAACCGTGTATCTCCAATTTTGGTTGATTTTCCATCTGCTGTGCCATCGGTAGAATATACAAATATTGCCGTTGCCCTTCACTAAGAATATCTAACTGATGGATATTTTCTCCTAATCTAGACACAATCAGCGTGGACCAGACAGTGGCACAGGCCTTCAAGCTGCAGGCGTACCAGGATGTCATTGTGAACATCGTGGACCCTAAGGTAAATCTTCCCTAAGGTAAATTCTCTCTGCAGCAGCTCTTAGCGGCCTTTCTGCAATTAATTCTCTATGGTAAGGACACGCTAAGCGCTAAGCTCATCTTTCAAGGAACACACCGGGCGTTTAAGCGTTCTTGGCGGCTCGTGTTTTTTGATGGAGCGCTCTGGGCATATCAAGCTGAAAAAAGTTGAACATTTGGAGGAAAAGCACGCTGCTTGTCAGTCACTCCTCCTACCTCTTCTCCTGCCAGGGGGATCTTCAACCTCCGCTGCTGCCAGAATTGCCAATAATCTGGCTTTCATGTTTACAGTGCGAATAATCAACAACATGAAACAGACGAAACTAGCTGGCTACCATCCGTGTGATCGTTGCGTCCTGAACTGTACTGCACGCGACTGCAGGGAAAAACAAAACGAAGCACAAAAAAGCTCAGTGCGCTGTGTTTTGTGTGCAATGGAGGCGCTCTCCACATTATTTCCAACACGTTCACATGCGTTGTGTGTACTAATCTTACACCCCATTTACCAGTGTTTTTTAAATGTGACCTGTATCCGGATAAGTTATCTGGATAATGGTGGCATTTAAAAAACAGTTGTAAATGGGGTGTAAAAGATCTGAACACAATGTGAGCCAGGCTACCTCCCCCAATGTGGTCAGGAAGATCTGATCACATCCTGAACACGATGCATTTACACCAGAGGCCTGTACTACAAAGCAAGATTAGTGGTTTAGCAAGGTAACTTCAGGTTTAAACCTGGTTTAGCCATACTACAAAGCAAGTTAACTTCTTACCAGTGTTGGGAACGTTACTTTAAAAAAGTAATTAGTTATAGTTACTCACTACTTGTTCCAAAAAGTAACTGAGTTAGTAACTGAATTACTCTATAATAAAAGTAACTAGTTACCAGGGAAAGTAACTATTTGCGTTATCTCCACCTTGAAAATGCCAAATTTTCATGGATTGCTGCAAACCTGAGGGTACCCTCACGGGCCCCTCGGGCCGACCAAAACGGGCCGAGGCCGGGCTTGTTTTTTATTTATTTTTAATTAATAGGTCCGGGGTCGGGCCGCTTCAATAATTCAATTAAATAATGTTGTATTAGCGTACTCGCTTGTTTTTACACAGCGGAGCAGTCAGACAAAGAGGAGGAGAGGTGCACAGACACTCCCCCAGCCACACACAGACCCTGTCCGTCCATGTACAGCGAGCGGACAGCTCCCGAACACACAGAGAGAGAGAGAGAGAGTCAGAGAGACAGACAGAGAGAGGCTGCGCAGGACGGCCGCGCGGCGACGCAGCACGCGGAACAGAGAGGGAGAGAGATGTGTCATTATATCGTAATATTGGCTTCGGGCCTCGCAACGGGCTGGATCGGGCACGGGTCTGCATGTCACGGGCCGGGGAGGGCTCGGGCCGAAATTTCAGCCCCGCGCAGCTCTCTACTCCGGACTCGCCATTTCTGCTGCTTCCTCGAATCTGTTTGGTGTGTCTGTGTGTGTGTGTCGCCCGTGTCCTGACTCCTGGCTCGTGTGTAACACTGGCTCCGATTGGCTACCATGAAACACATGACTCTGCCTTAGCCAATCATAATCGTTTATCTCGTTATAACCCACCCGGTCTCCTCACTTGACAACACTAGTGTAGGCTACGGGTAGTTTACTTAATCATTTCATAGTAACGCACCGCATTTAGCGTTCAGTAACGATAACGGCGTTGTAACGACGGAAACAGTAATTAGTTAGATTACCCCGTTACTGAAAAAATAACGGCGTTACCTAACGCCGTTCTTTTAAACGGCGCTATTCCAAACACTGCTTCTTACCAACATATATTTCCATAGCAACTTATGCTTCACACTTAACCTGGTCCGCAGCAGGTTAAGTTGCAAGGATAAGATTAGACCTTAGATACACCGCCCACGAACCAATCAAATCAGCAGTTTGGAAAAATGGCCAACCCCTTTCTGGACGAGTTTCCCATCAAGGAAGGAGCACGAATTGTAATGTTGAATTAATCAAGGACTAAAGCCTTGCACTTGTTGCAGGCTACATTTTAATTAAGCCCTACTTACCACTTTGGAATATGTTTTTATATATTCATTTTCGTGCTCTCAAGTAGCCTAGATACGTTGTTTGACCCCGCCGATCGATTGCAGCTGAATAGTGAGTGGAGAAATATCACTAAACCGGCATAAAAAGGTTACATAAACGTCTCCAAAGCGCACAGTGCCGTGTGCACAACGGAGCTGAGACTGATGTTGGGTTGGAATTTAAATGGTCATAGCCTACATGCTAGAATAGCCTACTACATCTAAGCAATTTAATATGGGATGACCTGCACACAGGCGATCCCATATTAAGATGATTCATATCTAGGCTACTCCTGCATTTTGCAGCTGCAACTGTGTTGCTTTTGGCCTGTATGATGTGATTGAACTTCATATTTCCAGCATCATTATATGAAATATGGAGATATGCGACTCTGCTGACAATAGCCTATAGCCTATATGTGACCACGAAATAGGCTATTTTTTATAAATGAAATCTATGCCCGCACGTACCGTGTCAATTCAGTTCAGAAGCATTTTTTATTTTATTATCGTTCTTTTTTTTATTGATTAGCCTATAGGAATTATTCAGTCAGTGCGACTAAACACATCATGAGATCATTATTATTCATTGAGCCTAAATGGTTTATACATACGGATTTTGGACTGAGATAGATTACTATTATTAGGTAGAAACCGCTCTTCAAAGAAATTACTGGTGTGGATAAAAGTGGTCACTTTAGACAGTCATTCGGGAACAGACTAATAATATCCAATGCAGATTTTTATTTGCGGATTCATTCAATGAGGAAATAGGCGTGTCTGGCGCTTTGGTGGCGAAATCAAGCAAGCTGAATAACTTATGCATTTAGACAATCTGCAAATTTTTGCCAGCCCTCCTTTCGCCGCTTATTATGTGCAACAGTGTTGCCCTTTGTTTTTATTAGATGTTTAAAAACCTCATATTTCATGAATATGAGCGTTTGCTCCTCAAGCGAGAAATATGCGGCTCTGCTGCTGCTACTGCTTCTGTCAGACGCAGCCGATGACGTGTTTGGCGTCTCCATGTTGTGATTGGTCAGACGTTGGAGAGAACGCCCTTTTTATGTGCACGAGCTCATGTGCACGGGCATTTTCATGTGCACGAGCTCGAGGCTCGATTAGAAAAACCTGGTTCCACTAAACTAGTGGCAAACGAGGTTCGTAGTACAAGTTAACTACAATCGAGCTGATCTGGTTTAGACAAACCAGATCAAGGGACAGATCCTGGATCTTCTTATAGAACATTCGTAGTACAGGCCCCAGATAACATCCAGATAACTTCTCCGGATACAGGTCACATTTAAAAAGCAGGTGTAAATGGGGTGTTATAGTGTGTTTTCCTCACAGGATGTAACGCTGGACCTCGTGGAGCTGACCTTCAAAGACCAGTATATCAGCAGGGGTGACATGTGGAGGCTTAAGAAGAGTCTGGTGAGGCATAATGTGTGTTTGACATACCTGCATATCATATGGAATAGCTTGTAGATGTGAGCTTTTCACTTGTATATTGTTTATTACAGGTGAGCACCTGTGCTTATGTGACCCAGAAGGTGGAGTTTGTAGCATTATCAAGCATATTATGTACAATGTACATTGTGTTTACGTCAAGGCATTTACACTAGTGACATGAAGTAGGTGTACACTGGGGAATATGTTAACATGTATCTCTACAGTTTTTCTATGATCAGCAAGCACCCAACTGATAGTATGTGTAAATTAAACAAAAGGCAAATGTGCAATTTTTAGTGCTGAAGTTAGGGGGAAAAGAAGTTGCTTTGCTGAAGAAGGCCGTTAGGCTGAAACGTCCGTGTGTGTGCTGTACCTGGTGTTAAGCTGGAATAAACCAAACGAAAGGACATTTTTGTGTGCTGGCTCTCTCTCTCCTAACAAGAGGGCACGAACCTGCGACCCTCGTGTTGGTAGGCAGGGAATCTACCGCTACACTATCCAACCCTTAAAAAAGTCTTAATCGCCATTTGATGATGTACAACATTTTGTAGCTAGTGTGCTGATTGTGTTAAATGAACATAATATGGGGCAGTGGTGGCCCAATGGTTAGAGAAGCAAGCTTGTGACCGGAAGGTCGTCTGTTCAATCCCCAGGACCGGCAGGATAAATCTGGGTGGGGAAAGTGAAAAGGCAGCGCTTGCCCCTCCCTCATTACCACCACTGAGGTGCCCTTGAGCAAGGCCCTTAACCCCAACCGCTCCAGTGGAGCTGCTCAGTGGCCAGCAGATCAGACTGTGGTTGTACTGGTCAGCTTCCAGGTATGAATGTGTGTGTGAATGTGAACAGGGCACTCTGAAAAAGAGAGCATTGCTCTCAGTGAGACTCCCCCTGTATAAATAAAGGTAAAAAAAATATATACAGTATATATATCATCTTATATCGATCGCAGACCCCTGATTTGAATCGAAATCGTACTGTGGCAGACTTTGTGATATCAGCAAATATGGTTATCCAAAGAATCTATATAATATCGTATCGTGATGAAACTTGTGATTTACACCCCTATCGCTTTGAGCTCTTAAAATATATGGAAAAGGACTTAAAGAAGCTATTAAAAGGTATTGGATTTAACTTGATCATTCCTGCATATACCCTGGTCAGGTTCACTTGGATCTAGTGAACAGGGCATTGTGTTCCGTTAGATGTTGACCTTTTTGTGTGCAGGGTGGTGGCTCAGAACGAGAGGCAAGACGAGTGGACCACATTACTGGTTACTGTCAAGAAGCTCTTCATCCAGTATCCCATCCTGGTGCGGCTGAAAGAAGCAGCTAGTCATGTGACCTGACAAATGGGGCTGAGCTGGGATCATGTGACTTTAGTAACGGAATCCTTGCGTTTGTGAATTTATTTTGCCGACAGATGGCTTCCCCTCCGGTCACAACTCCACCGCTGCTCAAGGAAATTACCTGGAGGCCATTAACCTTTCCTTCAATGGTTAGTGCTCTTTTTTCCTCCTGATTAAACTTTTTTTAATTGCTTTTTAGCGTTTAAAACATATTACAATACTTACAGACAATAAGGAGATTTGACAAAGCAAAACAAAAGAAAACAAACAAAAGAGAGACAAAAAATGTAATAAAGAAAGAAAGAAAAATAGAAAAATGCACGTTCTTCTTGACAGTATATATCATGAAATAAACAATATTACATGACAGTTAAAGCAGTGGTTCTCAATGTGAGATCCATGGACCACCAGGGGTCCAAAAGAGGCTCCCACGGGGTCCCCAGCAGAATGGTGAACAGTCAAGCCTCTCCACTACTGTACCTCCACATCAATTAGATAATTATGTTATTATATTTATAGAGCATTATTTTATAATATTATAATATGATTTATTATAGAGCATTGGCCGCCCCGATCACAGCCCTAGTGCTATCCCTCCATTCACAACACAGACAGTCATGGGACTACAGGTAGCATCATGTTAAACAATACAAACTCTTCTCAGACCTGGCCTCATGAAATCACCATCAGCCCAACGTGGACCATTTTGGTGGTCCTTGATATAAAAACGAAGTTGAGAACCACTGGATTGGACAATGCACAGAGACCAGGCATGTACAGAGTATATGAGTATCAGTTGTCATTAGGTATGCGTCATCGGTATCAGCCAACGACATTGGCTAGTGCTCTAAACTCCGCAGCAGCACTCTTAACAGTCTCTTTCCTGTGTTACTAAAACCAAAATGCTCCAATTCACCACCTCTTCCACAGTTTTCGACAAGCACTACATCAACCGCAACTTTGACCGCACTGGCCAGATGTCTGTGGTCATCACGCCGGGGGTGGGCGTGTTCGAAGTGGACCGTCTGCTCATGATTCTCACCAAACAGCGCATGATCGACAACGGTGAGCCAACGATACAAAATAAATAACACTTTGAGTCAACGGATACAGCTATCATGAAACATATCGTCTCAAATGCTTTCCCCTTGTCAGGTATTGGAGTAGACTTGGTGTGTATGGGCGAGCAGCCACTGCATGCAGTACCACTATTAAAGGTAAGATATTCAGGAGACCCGTCACTCCGGTTGTATTCGGCGGTACGTCGTCTTTGCCTGCTGACTGATGATGTCTCCCTTGCGCTCTGCAGCTGCACAACAGGACGGTGCGGGGAGACTCTCGTGCCGGGGATGACTACAACCTGCCGCACTGGATCAACCACAGGCAAGACAACACGCTTGATGGGAACACAGGATTGATAGAGTTGAATCTAAAATGATGTGTAAAGGTGGAATTGCCCATCACGGGGGAAAAGCTCCGTTCATTTCCACACACCAGCTTCATTTTCCTTGAATTAAACATAGCTAAAAGCTGTTGTGTGGTGGGGCTGCGCAGACAATAAATGTAAAAAAATCGCCAGTTAAAGTTTTTTTGTACTCCCGAGGAAAACAAGAAAGCCATTGAGAATTGGCAAGAAGAAAAATGTGGATGTTGCTGTCAATGAAGTAAGTTGGAGTGTTCATCTACCGTATATACGATCTTTTTGTGCAACACCCGACCATGCACGTGACATAGGAGAACGCCAGGATTGGACGGGAGTTTGTGTTTCCCCCCCTTTTGGCTTCTGAATGATGACGCGTTACGCAGTGTCTCTATGGCCTTATTCAGGTAATCAGATTAAGCTAATCGGTATTGTCTTAATCGGGTTAATATGGGAATATTGCAGTACATGTAAACTTAGTCAATGTTTTGTTTTTATTTCTAGCTTCATGCGGAACGATTCAAGAGCAACAAAGACCACAGTAAGATCCCACTGTTTGTCTCTGGGCTCCTTTTGACTTTCTCCAAGCGTTCACCAGGTCATGATGTTCCATCATGTGTCCCCAAACCTCCTCTCTCTCCATGATCTGTTCCAGCTCTCTGTGCTCCAAAGGACTCTGAGAACAGCCTCCCCATACAGGTGGACTACGAGAACAGCCTCCCCATACAGGTGGACTACGAGAACAGCCTCCCCATACAGGTGGACTACGAGAACAGCCTCCCCATACAGGTGGACTACGACGCCCACGGCGCTCAGGTGTTCCGGCTTCCCGGTCCGTCGCGAGCTCAGAGGAGCACCAACTTCAGGTTTGTGACCAAAATCGCACCAAACGCCACACTTGTCCTATATATAGGTATCTATATATATATATATATATATATATATATATATATGTGTATATATATAGAGATATCTATAGATCTTTTGGACTCGTGAGACCTGACCGTGTGACTCATCTGTCAGGATTGGCTGCGACAAAGAGGGGAGCGGATGGAAGAGCTGGGGCTCGGCGGAGGCATCGGGGCGTTGCCCCCCGTTCACTGCGGCGGTCCTGACGAACAGCGCAGCCTGGCCTCCAACGACAGCCTGGGCCCCGTCTCCAACATCCTGCTGATCCCCCGCATGCCTCCCGCCCAGTATGAAGTCAGCAGCTCCCTGGGCTACACCAGCACCAGAGGTGATCCTCCACAGCTGGGCTTGTGTTGTCACTTACTGACTCTCACTCTTTCTCTGTCACTTTGGCTCTTCTGCAGTAGTATATTTAAGCAACGTAGGGTTAGTACCTTACACACTAGCAGCTAACAACACAGGCTAGCGTTTGTTGTCGTGGTCTCCCTGGTTTAGCTAGCAAGTTTGGTTGTCACAATTGATTAGCTTGTAAAACGCAGTTTTCTCAGCAACTGAGCCGGAAACAGATTTCACCATTGAAATCAGCATGAGTGTACATACATGTTGGTCAGCTAGTGTTTCAGTCACAGATAGGGCTTTCACACCGGCAGGGCTCCGTGCCGGTTCCGGTTCCAGAACCCTAATCTGAACTGGCCGGCGCGTTCAGACCGAAAAAATAATTGGTTCGGAACCTGAAAAGTTGGTTCTCAGCGGAACCAAAAAATAGTTGGTTTTCCTTGGGAACCGTGACATCATCAGTGGGCGTGTCTCATTCTAGGCTGTGAAAACGAGCAGGAAGGAGAAGAAGGCGGTGACAACACAGAGAAAAATCATTTGCAGTGGTCTGCTGAGGAAACCAAATGTTTAGTGGCGATTTGGGCATCTACCGAATCTCAAGAAAAGCTAGAAAGCAGTACAAGAAAGAGCAAGTCATATGCTGAACTTGCAGAAGAGAGGGCCAAGGCTGGGTTCACTCGAACGCCAGACCAAATAATTAATAAACTTAAAAAAATAAAAATAAACTGAAGAAGGACTACCGAATAATGTCCTCCCACTTTGGTTCCGCTTAAACTGGTGTGAACACGGGCTGGTTCGCCAGAAAGCACCAAGGTTCTGAGACTCCAGAACGGAGCCAGAGCCAGAACCAGAACCGTGTCTGTCTGAAAGCGCTATCAGTGGTGTTTTTGAGAAATCATTGTCACATGATGATGTGAAGAGGGTAGAAGCCACATCAACGAACTTGATGTGTGCAGCACTGCTTGATGTGTGCAGCACTGCTTGATGTGTGCAGCACTGCTTGCTGTCTGCAGCACTGCTTGATGTGTGCAGCACTGCTTGATGTGTGCAGCACTGCTTGCTGTCTGCAGCACTGCTTGATGTCTGCAGCACTGCTTGATGTGTGCAGCACTGCTTTATGTCTGCAGCACTGCTTTATGTCTGCAGCACTGCTTGATGTCTGCAGCACTGCTTGATGTCTGCAGCACTGCTGTATGTCTGCAGCACTGCTTGATGTCTGCAGCACTGCTTGATGTGTGCAGCACTGCTTTCATGTGTGCAGCACTGCTTGATGTGTGCAGCACTGCTTGATGTCTGCAGCACTGCTTGATGTCTGCAGCACTGCTTTATGTCTGCAGCACTGCTTTATGTGTGCAGCACTGCTTTATGTGTGCAGCACTGCTTTATGTGTGCAGCACTGCTTGATGTGTACAGCACTGCTTGATGTGTACAGCACTGCTTGATGTCTGCAGCACTGCTTTATGTCTGCAGCACTGCTTTATGTCTGCAGCACTGCTTGATGTCTGCAGCACTGCTTGATGTGTGCAGCACTGCTTGATGTGTGCAGCACTGCTTGATGTCTGCAGCACTGCTTGATGTGTGCAGCACTGCTTGATGTCTGCAGCACTGCTTGATGTCTGCAGCACTGCTTGATGTCTGCAGCACTGCTTGATGTGTGCAGCACTGCTTGATGTGTGCAGCACTGCTTGATGTCTGCAGCACTGCTTGATGTCTGCAGCACTGCTTGATGTGTGCAGCACTGCTTTATGTGTGCAGCACTGCTTGATGTCTGCAGCACTGCTTGATGTCTGCAGCACTGCTTGATGTGTGCAGCACTGCTTGATGTCTGCAGCACTGCTTGATGTGTGCAGCACTGCTTTATGTGTGCAGCACTGCTTGATGTCTGCAGCACTGCTTGATGTCTGCAGCACTGCTTGATGTGTGCAGCACTGCTTGATGTCTGCAGCACTGCTTGATGTGTGCAGCACTGCTTGATGTGTGCAGCACTGCTTGATGTCTGCAGCACTGCTTGATGTCTGCAGCACTGCTTTATGTGTGCAGCACTGCTTGATGTCTGCAGCACTGCTTGATGTCTGCAGCACTGCTTGATGTCTGCAGCACTGCTTGATGTGTGCAGCACTGCTTGATGTCTGCAGCACTGCTTGATGTCTGCAGCACTGCTTTATGTGTGCAGCACTGCTTGATGTCTGCAGCACTGCTTGATGTGTGCAGCACTGCTTGATGTCTGCACTGCAGCACTGCTTGATGTCTGCAGCACTGCTTGATGTCTGCAGCACTGCTTTATTTCTGCAGCACTGCTTGATGTGTGCAGCACTGCTTGATGTGTGCAGCACTGCTTGATGTCTGCAGCACTGCTTAATGTGTGCAGCACTGCTTGATGTGTACAGCATTGCTTGATGTGTACAGCACTGCTTGATGTCTGCAGCACTGCTTGATCTCTGCAGCACTGCTTTATGTCTGCAGCACTGCTTGATGTGTGTTGATGTCTGCAGCACTGCTTGATGTGTGCAGCACTGCTTGCTGTCTGCAGCACTGCTTGATGTGTGCAGCACTGCTTGATGTCTGCAGCACTGCTTTGTCTGCAGCCCCGCTTGATGTGTGCAGCACTGCTTGATGTCTGCAGCACTGCTTTGTCTGCAGCCCCGCTTGATGTGTGCAGCACTGCTTGATGTGTGCAGCACTGCTTGATGTGTGCAGCACTGCTTGATGTCTGCAGCACTGCTTGATGTGTGCAGCACTGCTTGATGTCTGCAGCACTGCTTGATGTGTGCAGCACTGCTTGATGTCTGCAGCACTGCTTGATGTCTGCAGCACTGCTTGATGTCTGCAGCACTGCTTGATGTCTGCAGCACTGCTTTATGTGTGCAGCACTGCTTGATGTCTGCAGCACTGCTTGATGTCTGCAGCACTGCTTTATGTCTGCAGCACTGCTTGATGTGTGCAGCACTGCTTGATGTGTGCAGCACTGCTTGCTGTGTGCAGCACTGCTTGATGTGTGCAGCACTGCTTGATGTGTGCAGCACTGCTTGATGTGTACAGCATTGCTTGATGTCTGCAGCACTGCTTGATGTCTGCAGCACTGCTTTATGTCTGCAGCACTGCTTGATGTCTGCAGCACTGCTTGATGTGTGTTGATGTCTGCAGCACTGCTTGATGTGTGCAGCACTGCTTGATGTGTGCAGCACTGCTTGCTGTCTGCAGCACTGCTTGATGTGTGCAGCACTGCTTGATGTCTGCAGCACTGCTTTGTCTGCAGCCCCGCTTGATGTGTGCAGCACTGCTTGATGTGTGCAGCACTGCTTGCTGTCTGCAGCACTGCTTGATGTGTGCAGCACTGCTTTGTCTGCAGCCCCGCTTGATGTGTGCAGCACTGCTTGATGTCTGCAGCACTGCTTGATGTGTGCAGCACTGCTTGCTGTCTGCAGCACTGCTTCATGTCGGCAGCACTGCTTGATGTGTGCAGCACTGCTTGATGTGTGCAGCACTGCTTGATGTGTGCAGCACTGCTTGATGTCTGCAGCACTGCTTGAACACCCTTCTCAGACGTAGAGAATTGTGCAAAGCAGAGCCGGCTCTGATGAACCAATCGGATTGCTTGATTTATTTCATTTTCTTTCTCCATCCCATTCATCCACCCTCTGTCACTCCATCCTCTTGTTTGTCAGAATTGCTGGAGAAGATGATGGAGTCTCAGCGAGACTCTAGCGCCCCCGGCAGGTTCACGGTGGGAAGTGCTGAGTCCACGCTGCACATCCGGCCCGGAGGTTACACCCCTCAGAGGGCCCTTATAAACCCCTTCGCCCCATCCAGGATGCCCATGAAGCTCACCTCCAACCACCGCCGCTGGATGCACACCTTCCCTGTCGGTGAGACACGCACACACACACACACACACACACGCACACACACACACACACACGCACACACACACACGCACACACACACACACTAACGTGTGTGGGCCTCAGGTGAGGGTTGCTCCCCACTGAGCCTGCCCCGGATGATAGGTGAAGTGTACCCTTTCACACATGAGGCATGTTGCTTTCACACATGAGTAGCACCTCCGCAGAGTTTGTAAAGTAGAGAGGGGGCGGGCGGTGGGGGTGGGGGAATTTGGGCATGACCACACAATGGGGAGTTGTGAAAACTAAAAATACATAATGGGCGATAACTGCCTAACATTCACGGCATATAATCGTTTGCACATAACGTTAGTAATTAATTAAACAACCCTACAACTCACGCCCAGATGCATCGATTTCCTCGAGTCGCAAGCACTACAAACAAAACACGTCTTTGCTATGTTCAGTCCTAAAATGCATCAAACCTACTAGAATTATACAGAATACAGGAAGCTAGACGTTTTTACCTTCAAAATAAAATAAATGTTGTATTACTTAGTAACAAAAAATCAGAATGTCGACTCACTACGGGTTAAAATTGACTTTTCGAAAGGAGCAGATATTCTTCCAGTTTATCTCCGTTCTGTATCTTTCGAAACACACACAAAAAAACATTACACGTGCATTTACTTTATTTAATTGCCATTATTGCGAAGGTTATACCGGGAAGTTTTCGTTTTATACTGCCTGACTTGACGCTACTTGGAATTTGCGGTTCTGCCATTGAATCTTCACAAACGCTGTGTAAACGTTAAATCAAAGGCATGGACGCAACCAGATCCAGATACCCTACCTAGCGATGTCCAATACTGGGAAGCGGGACGACCCTCGCGTCCAAAAATGCTTATTAAATGTGTGTGCTGTGCGAAGCAGACAGTGAGTGTTCATCGGCCCCCTTACTGTGTGTGTGTGTGTGTGTGTGTGTGTGTGTGTGTGTGTGTGTGTGTGTGTGTGTTAGGTACCCGTGTGAATCGGCCCAGATCCAGTACACCTACAGCCTGTGCCCTCCACACTCGGACACCCACTTCCTGTCCTGCTGGGTGGAGTTTGGCCACGAGAGACTGGAGGAGTACCTGTACAAGTGGAACTACCTGGACCAGTACATCTGCTCTGCTGGCTCAGAGGACTTCAGGTGGACACACACACACACGTGCACACACACACACACACACACACACACACACACACACACACACACTCACACACACACTCACATTCTCTCTCTCTCTCTCTCTCTCTTAGCCTGCTTATCTGGTAATCACATAGTCAGAGAGGGAGATGGCCCAACTGCGAGTCGTTTCCTGTATCTGTGCCACGTGATTCTTTTTTTAGGAGACCAGCGACAGCAGGTCCTCCTGAGTATTTTTCACAAGCCACACATCTTCCGAACATTCTGACACTAAAATGGCATTTTTCAGACAGGGAAATGAGGAGAAAATGAACTTTGTTGGAGACCTGTCTCTGTCTCAGTAGCACACACCAGATCTGGCAACAGTAGCTCCTGCTGGATCTTGTAGGGGGTTTAGCAGCAAAATAATGCACAAGCATTAGTCGCTTTCACACACAGATCGAGATCCAGATCAATATTGCAGTTCAGAAGGCCCGCACCGCCAGCTACCTTGCCACAGAAATTGCTTTCACACAAGACCAAGCAGCCCTGCTATATTTCCACCTCGGGGGGGGGTTTTCAGATAGCATCCAGCCATCCACCCCTCCCGGTTTGAAACGAGGGTGAACGACGGCCGCTGAGTTTCATTATTATAATTAATCAAAGTCCGACAAATTAAAATGATGCTGGTCACCAACTAAACCAACCAAAACATCGGCATGTAGCCTACACACAGCAGCTCTCAACAGCTGCTCTAAGAGAAAAGATGACAGTCGACAGCTCACCCAAATATGCCGACAATGCAGAAACTGGGAATCATTTAAAGTGTTCTCCAAGACAAGGTAAGCTACCGAAACATCTTCATATTCCACCTGCATTATTATGAGAGGACGTAGGCTACTGCGTGTGGATGCATGAATAGCCTATATTCTGGGGAGTTGAAGATCATTTTGCAGCTGTCCATAAAGCAGGCTGCAGATGGATTTCTCTGTGCGCACCTATTGCGAGAGAGATTATTCTTATAACCGAGGAGTCTATTTAACGCACAACAGGTGAGACAGACTGCAGATATGCTTTGGTTATCTTACTTCTGATAGTAGGCTGTTCCGTGTCGCGGCTCATACCTTTCAGGTGGAGGCGGAGTGGAGGGTGATAACGGCGCTATACGGATACGGATCACACTGACTTGGAATAAACCGCTGGTTTATTGTGTGGCAACAAACCACATTGACAGCTGATTGACAGGCTGACAGCTGACATGAAGTGAAGTCTGTACTACCGGTATGGAGCTCGCATTAGGAGCACGCTGATAGGCTTAGCTTGTAAACAGCTACGGTGGCTCGTAGTGGACAAACATCATGACATTGCGTAACGTTATAGCCCCCACATGTCCGTCAATTCGTGTGCCTGTTGATGAGCGATTTAAACAGAGCGACAGAGCGATTCCAAAGGGTTGAATCAAGCGACAGAGAGAAAAATAAATATCTCGGTGTGAACACAGCTTTAGGAGACAGGAAGTGTATAACATTTCGTAATGGGTCATCTGGTTGGTGTATTGAGTATCTTTGACATAAGCCGACGCTGTGTTCAGAATGGTTCACTCATTCGCTCACTCACTTCCCCATGTAGTGTTGATCAAATAGTGAACTATATACTGTAGGGAACCATCAAACAAGTTTTGGACACTACCTCACTCTTTTCCTTCGGTAAACATGACAGCATTGCATTGTGGTAGATGGGAGGAATTGTAGGCTACATTCTCTGTTCACTAGAAATTGCTCTGCATTGTGTTTTTTTTTTTACAGTGGACTATATTCACCTTATTCACCACGCCCACTTTTTCTCTCTTCCGCGTTAGACGCAATTGTATTTGTTCTTCTGGTTCAGCGCTAGTTGGCGGCCAATTTCAAAACAAAACGTCACTATAATAATGAATGAAGTTTGGCAACATTCAGAATTAAGCTACACTGCGGCCAACTTCAGTTACATGTTCATAGCGTTACTGCTGCGAGGAACCGATGGCTGTAAGGTTAGTTACAAAAGCACGTCGACAGTGTTTTCTCACTGCCAGTAGCCTAACTACAGTAGGGTTTGACAGATAGCTAGTCCGACCGGTGTCAGCGCTCCCGGTCCTCGCTGCTTGTTAAATATTTCTAAATAGGCGTTATTCTGATAAACTGGTCACATATATGTTACGTTCTCACCCGAAAAATATTAAAACATTAAAACTGTTCTTTTTTTTTTGCTTGAAAACAGCTTTTTGGCAAGTCTAAAAATGACTAGGGTAGGCGTAATTTACTTCCATGTCTAAAACCGGAAAGACAATTACAAAATGACGTCATGCAGAAGTGTCCTTGAATGGGCAAAGAATAAGGTGAATACATACATAGTGAATTAAATGAACAGTTGAGAATTCGGACACTAGTACAAAATGGCTAACACACTATATAGTCCACTATTTCTCTAATAGGGACCGGTTTTGAACAGGGCTAGTCTTTTAAAATGAGCCTTTTCATTTCCTGCTTGCCAAGTTTGATGGACTCTCTGAAGTTCTGGAGGACTCGCTTCCTGCTGCTGCCGGCTGGAGGGGCGACGCCACCGCTCCGACAGGATCATCAGAGTCAGTCTGTACACAGCGAGACATGTGGCCGCCCGAGTCAACTCTGCTCCAGTGCCAAGTCTCAAGTCTAAATGTAGAGCAGCAAGTCAAGTCACAGGGTACCCACGGGGTCTTACAAGTATTAAAAAGGCATTGAATTTAATATTGTAAAAATAAGGCCTTAAAAATATTGGATTTTGTTTACAAAGTATTGACAAAGAATTACATTTTGAAAGATGTATTTGGGATGAACAGAAATCCTCCCCGGGATGAAGAGGATTTTTTTTACTTCATTTTTTCCATTTGGAAAATGTCACCTGAGCAGACAGTCAGTGTGCACATCACTGGCAAACGGTGTGCGTTTTCTGAGAGCAGCAAGTGTGCACTCCGGAGTGTTCGGCTTGTTGATTCCTCGCCTGACTGCACTCGGCTACTCGTCTATTTTCAAGCCAAGCAGGTAGAGGTACTGGCTTCAAAACGAGCCTTTTGATAAAGCTATGTTAGCCTCATTGCTAATGTTAGCTTTCAGTTAAGTTATGACAGTTTGCTAACAGACTTGCTGTATCTGCACAGTTCTTGAGGGGTGTGTGGCTGCAGGCCTCCTCCGCTCTCAGGCCAGCTCACCTCAGGTCTCTTCTTCTTCAGTTATTTTGAACTCCCAGTAACGTTACCTCACACTCAAGGCCGCATTGCAGCGTTGTGGGACATTTCTCCCATATTCCCCGTTGCTTTCAACACACAAGTGCCAATATGATTGTGAATGATGGAGGCTATTTAGTGCTGTTTTTTGACTCTCTGTCTCTCTCTCCCTGTTTTCCCCCCACATCAGAAAGGCACGCCGATGAAGGGACTGCAGGTCACTAGTCCTCTGCCCCAGTATCCTCCAGAGCCTGTAGCGCCCCCGGCAGGCAAGAAGGGCACCTCCGCTTTATCAACCTTCCTGGAGCTGGAGCAGAACCAGAAGTGAGTTTGATTTTATTTTATTTTATTTTATTAATTCATGCTTGCAGTGAAGCCAGGGCCCCACTGAAAAACTGCAGAACTTTACAAATCACACAATTACTAGATTTAAAAAGATAGGCTACATACAAAAAACAATTACAGGGTTAAGAATATTTCAGGGCAGGGCAGCAAGGACAGGTAGCAGTCATGGCATTGCTGTTATTTGTGCGGCCAACTAAAGAGTCTCATTATATAGTCGAACTGCAGTATGCAGAGTTGAGTTTCTCAGCCTGTTGGTCTCTTGGCCTTGGGTTCAGCCAGCTTGTGCTGGTTCCTCAGTGTCTTGGCAGTGCAGCTGCCTCGTGTTGGAGGTAGCAGGTCATGCAGAGGGTGTTGTTCATCGTGCATGTCCCTGACCAGCTTCACTGCAGCCTCCTCCCTCCTGGTTTGGAGTGATGGTAAGGGTTGTGAGATGTTACCAGCTCTCCTTCTGATAATTTTACAGGCACGTGTCTGGACTCGCTCTAGCTCTGCCTGTTGTTTTTTAGAGCATCCCACCAAGAGCACTGAGCTGTATTCCAGACACGACCTGATGAGAGTGGTGTAGATGGTGATAAGATCGTCTGCTGGTAATCCGTGTCTCGCCATGACGGTGAGATAATGCAGCCGCTTGGAGGCAGTTTTTATTGCCTTCTCAATGTGAAGATCTCCAGTCATTTTTTGGTCAAGGTGGTATCCCAGATACTTTGTTGTTTACACAACAGGTACCTCCTGTCCCCCCAGCATCAGCGGGGGGGGGGGGGGGGGGGGGGGGGGGGGGTTTGTGGTGGGTCCCGTGCAAAACATATCCGCAGCTCTACTGACTTTTTCGCATTCAGCATCATTTTGTTCTTTGCTGCCCACTCGTCCAGCCTTTGTGCCTCCAGTCGCATTGATGTGTCTGACATGATGTTGGATATGGGGATTGCTCTCGACAACCCGATGTCATCTGCATATCCAACATCAAGAGTGTCCTCAAACACAGCATCCCGGGTGGACATATAGAGGAGGAAGACATATGGGGAAGCTACCCCCCCTTGTGGCACGCCAGATGTAACTTCAATCCAGTTGCAAATAATCCAGCATGTTGTTCCATGAATCCCAGTCTGACTAGGAATACTTTGGTGCTGTAACGATCTGCTTCCCATCCAGGACTCTGGAGGAGCAGCAGCAGCAGCAGCAGCAGCAGCAGCAGGGGAAGACCTTAGTAGCTACCACCGACACTTCCAATGTCAGCACAGCTCCCACTTATGTGGACAGTCCCCGCAAGGTGAGTGTGTTTTCTGTGTGTGTGTGTCTGTGTGTGTGTGTGTGTGTGTGTGTGTGTGTGTGTGTGTGTGTGTGTGTGTGTGTGTGTCTGTCAATGACCTACAGTTTTTGGTGAAAAGTGGTGTTGTGTTCAGTGGTGATTGATTGCAGATAGAATAGTTGTTTGGTTTTGCTCTTGCTTTTGGGGTTAAGGTTTTGCAGACACATGAATGTATCTATGTTGATGTCATTTTATTGGCCAAAGGAAGCGTTGCACACTCTGGCTCCGTATGCATTTCTTTTCATGTGAAGTTCCGGCCCTCCAGCCTTCTTCAAGATCAACAGTACTGTAGTACCACAACAGGTACTGGGGATATAGAGAGCCAAAGTGAAACGTCACTTCCTGCTTTCTCCCTGTACCAGCGATGCGAAAAATATGAATGGCGGTGGACGGAGAATAAGGTTACTTTTTTGATCCCGTTTGAATCGTGCCACGGGGTGCCAACGCTAATTTTGTCAATTTAAAACGTAACTTTGCATGTCAAGAAAGTTGCAGTTTGTCGCTTCTCTTCATTGTATATGGATCATAGCGATGCACGGATGACATTAACATTGCTGTTATGGTCGTTAGGCTGTTATGGTCGATAACCGATATTTACCGATGTCGATATGATCTCTATAGGACGAATCAGCGTGACGTCACTTGACACACAGAAATGCGGAACCCCGCGGCGGATAATAGTATGAGTTGTGCCAAACAAACGTTAATATCTCAAAAAATATACATCACATCGCTTATATTTTGACATTCTGAGTGAGAGCAGAATTAGCTCAAGAGTTTGATGTATAATATATGCATGTCATGTTAAAGTTGTGTGAACTGTCGCAGTTTTTAAAATGTAAACAGAGTCAAGCCGGCTAGAGTCAGACACTCACGCCTCGCGCCACTTGGGCTCCATAGGGTTCCATTGCCGTTGCCACCCAGTGACACGGTTTGTTTACCAAAATACTGCTCGGCTGATCCCTCGTATAAAAAACACATTTTTACAATAATAAAATTTGGTACATAGTGAATAACACATGTAAACACTGAATTTGAAAAAGTAATGCATTTATTTATTTCCAAAACATTTGAAAAAGTCCATAAATCATAGATTTACTGCATTGTTTCCTCTCCATGTGAAAATGTTGGCTGATACCGATAACTGACTAACATCTGCCGATACTGATATGATCGCCGATATATCGTGCATCCCTAATGGATCATATCCTATATGTTTTGCAGTCTTCTGCTGATACCTGCAGCGCGGAGCGGCATCCAACCCTCTTGCATACTCACTTTCCTCCATTCTCCATAGTAGCTCTGGGAGAGCTGCCCCCCAGTGATGTCATCGGCGTCACCGAATCCTGTGGTTGCAAACAACCTATAGGCTAGGCCAGATCATAGTCACACATCTGATGGTGTTACTGGTTAGATAATAGGCTCGTTTGAGATGAGCAAGTTCTGCGCAGATTCGACCAGCGCCTTGCTTGGCCCGTTGCATGATGGTTAGAAAAGTTGTCCGACTTGCTCCGCCTCCCCGACTGCGTGCAGCCACGGGACTCTCGTGAGAGAGAGGGGGGCGCAGGTTTGGAGCGAGAAGAAGAAGGCCAAAACGTCACATTAAAAGAAATGCATAATGGTGGCAGAGTGTGCGACGCTTCTTTTGACTCAAGTCTGCTTCCGCTGATCAGCACCTCACTGCAGCGTTTAGTGTGCGTTACTTTTCCTCTGATGTCATTTGATCTGCAACATGATTGGTGTCTGCTGGTATTTGGGGCTTTGCTTCCACCTGCTGTGTTTCCCCGTGTGTCTGCTCTCTCTCTCTCTCTCTCTCTCTCTCTCTCTCTCTCTCTCTCTCTCTCTCTCTCTCTCTCTCTCTCTCTCTCTCTCTCTCTCTCTCTCTCTCTCTCTCTCTCTCTCTCTCTCTCTCTCTCTGTCGCTGGGCTTTGGGTGTTTCATCTTGGCATCAACTCTTCCTGTTTGCTGACAGGACCCTGCCTTCATTTTGGATTTTATATATTGTTTAACGTGCTTCCTTACCATAGAGAATGAATTGTAGAAAGGCGCTGGCAGCTCAAATAAGGGCATTGTGTCTACACGGCCGCTAACACAGTAAAGTTGAGACTTCGTTCCATTGTGCTCCCCAAAATCAGCCCCCAACGACCCTGAGATTCAAGAGTCTCATGCTCTACAGACTGAAGCTTCTGGCATACTCTTCGCGCACGCGCTGGAGGCGGGGCTCAGAGGAGGGCGCGCGCACTCTGCGCGGGCCAAAACAGAACATACTCAGTGCGCAGCTCCAGGCTCCAGGCAGTCTGAATGAAATTGAATGTAACGTTCCCAATTCTATGTATTAAATTATAAAAAACGACCCCTCCACATTTGGGAAGGCTAAGCCACACAACTAGTTCGTTATAATCGAACAGCATGCTTTGAAGGCGACTTTACGACGGTGAGGACTCAATCACAGCAGATATCCGCTGATAGCCTACCACGAGATCTCAGGCACAGGCAGCAAAACCGACGCGCTGATAGAAAAATCTCCATGGACGCGCTGCGCTGCGCTCAGGCCTCGCCCCCCGACACGCCCCGTGCGATGTCGTCATAATCGCCGTGCGCCCTATGCGCTTGGCTGGGCGCAAAGAGTATGCCAGAAGCTTGAGCTAGCCGGGCTGCCTTGAGTTCTTTACAGTGCACTATATGTGCCTGCCTGCAACCCCTCCCCCTCCCCCACGGTCCATTCTTAGTCAATGACTGCGTTTACATGGACTTGAGTATCCCGGTTACTGTCGGGGTTTTGGAGTATCCCGTTTTTGTGTTTGCGCATGTAAACATCATATCCCGCTTTCAGAAAGCTGGATAAGCCCTTATCCCGGTTTTGAGAAAGCCGGTTATGCGAGGTGGAGTACTCCGAAAGAACCCGGGATACTGTTGCATGTATACACCTTATCCTGCTTTCTGACCGCAGCAGACTTCCTGCGCAGGCACGGCTTCAGTTCAGTTCATCTCCAAAAGGCAGCAGACTTGCAGGCATTTCCCCCCCCCCTCCATTTCATGACCAAACAACGCGAAACACACCGTGAACACCCTCCAACGCGAGGGGCTACCGTACACAACACAGCTTGCGCAAAATGACCCGTTTCACTATCAGAATTTCGTCCAGTATAAAGTATAGAAGTGCCGCACGATTAGGCTACTTCCTCATCAGACCGCCGTCAGACTCCAGGCATTTTCCTCTCTAACCTCGCTGCTGTCGGTCCCGCACATACCTCGTTTTACCTGGAAATACTCACGCGCAAATGTCAGTGCAATTCGACTTAAAAGTCTCACTTCTGAAGCGATGAGGAAAGAGTTTTGCCGAGTTTTGTATTTCGGTGATGAAAGAATTAAATGCTTGGCAGCTTAGATCAGAGTCCTGCGCGGGTCTGATTTTCAAGACCCGGTTCCGCCCGGCCCCGCGACGTGCAGTACCGACCCCGCTCCGCGAACCCGCACATATGATCAATCAGTACCGCAACCCACCCCGCCCCGCAGACATGAGACCCGCCCCCCGACCCAGAACCGCATATATATAATAACCGTTAATCTGCAGTGCAAACATTTTGTAGTGAACCAAACGAAACTGCCACCGTTTCACACGAGAGGCGAACAGCAGTCTTTCTGGCCGAGACTCGTCAGCTGATGTACGTTAATTAGCTTTTAGCAGCTGCTAGCTCACTAACCAGCTGGATAGCTCTGCTATCAGACACACAGACAGTTACAGCAAGCAAAGTGACTTACCAGCTATTTCCAATATGTCCGGTATAATCCATACTGCCTTTATGATTGCTGTTGGAGGAACGTAAATCCACGTTGGGATGAGACCTCTCCACTTTCACGCTATCCATCCATGACATGTTCTTGCCTGTTGCTATGAAAACAGCCAGTGTGTATGTTTGACTGGAAGCTAACGTTAGCCTACTATATTATCTGTCCGACTCGTATTGTCTCCAATCAATCACCTTGACCGCAGCTGAGTTTTGAATGTTTTGTGCAGTCCATATAGCGTCACACATTGCACAGTATGCGCATACTTGAAACGATGCCGGTTATGTAAACAAACTGCGAAAACGTGGTCAGAAACTTTTCTCCTGTTCGAGTCAGACCAGCTGCCAGACACCCCCCCTGCCAGACACACCCCCTGCCTGCCAGACACACCCCCCCCTGCCAGACACACCCCCTGCCTCCATCTGAGTGCAACAGAAAAACATACAAGGCTCATACGTTGTCGTTGTTCCACCCGCCGCCCGTCCGCATTTATTAATTTTTACCCGCCGCCCGACCCACCAATTTACAGAAGTGTATTTTTTACCCGCCCCCCGCGGTTTTTTGCGGGTACCCGGCGGGGCCCCGCGGAACCCCGACCCGGTGCAGGACTCTGGCTTAGATAGGAGAAAGCATCAAAATGCTGCCCTATTCAAGTCTGTAGTATACAGACTACAGGACGAAGGTGTTGTGACTCAAATTAAAGCCAAAGCCGCGCGCTGCGTGCAAACAGGGACACTCCACCATGAAGACGGAATCCAAGGGAATCCCACGTCTTTGCCCAAAAAAGGTGAATGACGTCACGTCACACGCACCCAATATAAGCAAATAATAATAATAATAATGACCCCGGTTTGTATTGTAACGATCACAGGCGCCTGCGCAAATAGCATGCAGTGATCAATAACCAGGATACTACTACTTATCATGTATACAGGGATATGAGTAACCTGCTTTCTCTCTCTTCCATGTAAACGCCATATCCCGAATATGATCAAAACCAGGATAAGCCTCATAACCGGGATACTCAAGTCCATGTAAACGCAGTCAATGAGGGTAGTCAGTGTATCAGGCTCCAACACTGGGTGCAGCAGGGGGCTGTGTGAAAAGCATGCATCAGTCTTCAGTGAGAGAGTACAGGGTGATGCTTCTTTAAGGGGATGCAACCTGACGTCATGCTGCAGCTGCCAATCACCTGGACACACACACACACACACACACACACACACACACTGCTCTGTCTGTTTCACTCTCGTCTCTTCTTATCCTCTCTCTCTCTCTCTCTCAAAAGTCGTGGCTTATGTGACAGGTGTCAAGGGTCAGAGGGTACACTGTCACACGCTTTTTGGTTGATGATGGTTCTGAAATGTCTTGTTGAGGATGGGCCAGAAAGTGAGTTTTGAAATCCAGAAATGTAAATTGATTTCATCCACCCAGGCAGTGGTTAGAGGAGGCCATGAGAGAAAATGAGCCTGGATCGTGTTTCATCTTCCTGGTTGGCACCAAGAGTGACCTGCTGGTGAGTGTATGGATGATTTTTGATCACTTGCAATGAATGTTACCAGTTTTTTATATTTTCGTTTGAGCAGATTCTATCATTTTCTGCTTTGACCTCATTGTCTTCTCCTTCAGCTCTCAGAGGAACGGCACATGACAGAGAAAGACGCCATCAGGATGGCAACAGAGATGCAGGCAGAGTTTTGGGCTGTATCGGCCAAATCAGGTATGCTCACTCTCTTTAAGTCTCATAATTAAGTTACATTAAATTAAGTTAGGGAAGGGGGGGGGGGGTGCTTTAATCAAAGTCTGACAAGTTAAAATCTCCCAGACAAGAAGTCCAGTGAAATTATTTCCCTCTAAACACAATTTGAATTGTGATAGGCTCAAATTAAATTTCCACACATCTCCTTCTTTTAAATAGCCTAAGTGAATATTTTTATGATGTGTATGTTATATAGCATACCTGGTCATTATGCGGCCCATCGGGTATAAATAAGCATATACCACGGCCTGTCCTGATCTATTGCTTAATTATAAGAATGCCACCTTTTTGTCCATAATTGTTTTATGGGGTATTTTCATACTAATCAAACATGAGCCCAAAATGTTAATTCATACAAATGTTTAACCTGCACCACGCTCTTTAACTTTTATTGATTACAATGCATCGTGGTTGTATCAAATCATGAACCCAATATCGGAGATCAAATCAAACATATTTCCCTCTTAGGGGAGAATGTGCAGGAGTTTTTCTTCAGAGTGGCAGCTTTGGCCTTTGAGGACTCCATACTGAAGGACATGGAGGGAGGAGTCACACCCACCAGCATTGGACAAGGAAACGGTATCAGTAAGGAATCACCTTCATCTCATAACAAGCAGAGATGTTTGCCACACTAGTGTGGTCCATGAGTTCTCACATCATGACACACACCACCAGTCAAAGGTTTGGATGTTTTCTGTGAGTTCTGTTCCAAACTGTTGCACTAGAAGTTATAAATCAGAAAGACTACATACACTGTCGCCTAGGTGACGTCACTTTCTCTACCGGCAACGCTGAAGACCCGGCGACATGCCACGAGCTTCCACGAGCTATGTAGTTTTTATACGAAACTAACCCCTACGTTTCAGTTTGACCACAAACTGCGACTTTCTTGACATGTAAAGTTATGCTTTAAATTAGTTCAATGATGTTCATCATGTCTTCATTTATAAATAGACGTTTGTGTTTTCTTGTGATCAGACATAGAAAACACAAACGTCTATGCTTTAAATTGATTGATTGATTGATTGATTGATTGATTAGTTTATTTGGTCATATTGTTCCAGAAATCAATAATCAATACAAGAATTTTCATGTGGATCAAACAGGACCAAAAGGTGTAGACTGAAGCCGGGGCTTATTATGTCTACCCTTTTAACACAGTCTCAAAAAGCCTTTGTAGTGCAAAATAAAATATTTAGAGAATGAAAGAAACGAAATAAAGAAAAATTAAAAATTAAATAAAAAATGTTACTCAAACTGGCGTTGTCTCGGCTAAGAAGCATCGAAATTCCATAATATATAATGTTATATAGATATAAACATATATCTATATACATATATATATATATATATAATATGGCTATACCACTGTTTTATATTTATCTATAATCTTGCATTTATACATATTTTTGAAAGTCTTAAGTGAGTTGCACAGTTTCATTTCATCATCAAAATTGTTCCACAGGTTCACCCCTTTTACTGAGATGCATCTCTGTTTCACATTCGTTCTTGTTTTTGTTTTCATAAACATAGATGTTAAATCGCATCTGTTGTAAATTGACAAGATTAACGTTGGCACCCCGTGGCACAATTCAAAAAAGTAAACGTTATTCTCCGTCCACCGCCATTCATAATTTTTTCAGCGCTGGTACAGGGAGAAAGCAGGAAGTGACGTTTCACTTTGGCTCTCTCTTGTGCTAGTGGCATTCTCTTCATCTCATGAGACCTTCAATCATATTAAATATAATCAAGTAAGCCGAATCTCAAGAACTCTTACTTGAATTTATTCTCTATCGATGATGTGAAGTGTGATGATCTTTGTGGCTGTTTGTGTCACCAGGATCGGATCGGGCCAACCCGGAGCAGACCGCTGCCAAAGACACCAGCAGAAACTGCTGCTGATGAGAAGACTGTTACTGTGAGCTTCGGCTGTGGAAAATAAAGTGTCTGACCGTCTAGAACTGGATTGTCATGTGCCTTTCCCCATCACCTTTATTAACTCATAAAAAAACTGCCATGTATTGTGGAGATATGTATTATTAGGGTTCAACCAATAGGAGCTTCTGAAAGCCGACACAACATCGATATTTTTGTATTGAACCTTTTTTATGCCCCCCCCCCCTCAAAAACCTTCAACATATGCAGTGTTTGGTCAATCGTTATATTCTTGTCAAGGTGAAAAAGCCTCTGAAATAATCCATGTTGTTGCATACTTGTGTGGGATCTGAATCGGGTCAGGTTCATGTCTTCCCATAGACAACCAGTGTAGTATTGATCACTTCTACACGTGGAATCTGTATTCCAGGGGTCCACGACTGTGGGCCTCTCCTCAGATGCCCTCCCCCATCACAATGATGTTATTTGATCCCATGGCCAGTTGGCCACTCAGCAATTGAGTCAAGATAGCCTGGTATTGCTGTTGACATACTTCAGATACACCCAATAGCCTATATAAAAAAAGTCTGTCTGAAGGCATATATTTGTTCCCCAAAACTACTGTATCTTTGAACTATCTCTTTAATCAAATCACACACATTTAGGCTATTCTATGTGACCTTTGATAAGTTACCGTATGTAATAACTAATGTCATATATTTTTCACTGCCATTCACTGAGTCTTCCTGAAACTGCTTGGAGCCCCGTGGGGAGGAGGCCCGCCTCCCACTTTGAAAAGCCCTGATGGAATCAATCAAACTGCATCATATAATCATATCAGAGGTGGAGCACACTGACTGGACCAGATCCCATTTGTAATAACAAGTCTAGTCTAAGCTCAATATATTGATGTAATAGTGTGTGATAGAGAAAATTTACATCACATTAGCCTTTATTTGGACAATCACTAGTTATTAATATATTCATATACATTTCCATTTTAGTTACATATAGTTATGACACAGACATACTTCATATTTAGATGACCTGTGTACATACACAGATAGACATCATATTTGGATAACCTGTGTACATACACAGACAGATGTATTTAGATAACTTGTACCTTGCATTTGCAGCTCCTCTCTATCGCACACTGTGCCACGGTGCCCTCTACAGGGCCAGAATAACAGATTGGTTGAGTCTACACTACAGAGTAGCCTTCAAGTGTACGTCAAGACTGATGTAATCTGATGTGTGTCCTATATCTTTGACTTTCTGTTCAATGTATGTAAGCCTGTGTATCCATCCGTGAATATACAAGAGTGCATCTCTTGGCCAAGATCTATGTTAAATACATCATATCAGACGACTTCTTCTGACTCCTGGCTCCATTTCATTTCAACTGGTTTTCTTCAAGTGGTTCACTGTTTACCTTTTGGCTGTGGAATTTCATTCTCTAACAGTGTGCATGTTATATATTTGAATCTTTCATTGATTACTTTCATGATAGTATGTGTTTGTTTATACAGTATTGTTTATTCTGTGGAATTTTGTCTCGCCCATTCATATGGGTTGATTTAGCTCCTCATACTATAAAGGTGGCATAAAGGATTATACTGTATGTATGAGTTTGAATCATACTGTACATGTTTGTCTCCGAGTAAGAAAAGTTTAAAGTCTATATGCTGCTCAAAGTATAAACTGGACAGAGAAATATAACATAATTACTTTTTTTTAATCAACACATTATGATGTAATGGAGCAGATATAGAGCTGATAATGGCCTACATTCATGACATCAGTATTTTTTGTCAATAAAACATTTTATTGTTTAATAAAGTCATTTTTATCATGGGACTTCAAGCTGTCTGAGCTGTTCTGATTCCAGCCATGCAAGACTCATAACCGTTATAATTATTACCTCCATCATGGATAAGGACTCCGTCTATCTAGCCAAAGACTAAATAAATATGAAGATAATTCACATCTTATTCTGGCCTATTAAAACCCTCTCTGCTAGCCTGGAACGATGGACAGTTTCAATTGGAATATGGATGGATAGTGAGCAGCTGTACATCCAAGAACGAATATAGAGAGCCAAAGTCGACGTCACTTCATGCTTCACCATGTGCACGGTAGATTTTTTTTTGATCAGTTTTTTTCCCTAGTGAAATGTTCTATGGTCTCTCTTGATTCCAAATATAGCCTAGCTGAATCGTTTGCCCAAGCAAAACTATTTTATAAGCATTTTACGAAATGTAGATGGAAAAAAGAATGGCGGATAAAATCTCTTGGTGAGTATATGCCTAAACCGAAAGTGGGCGTAAATAAACGTACAGCCTGGTGCCGCCAGGTTATCGTAATCAAAGCGATATTTGGCTACAACCCCCTGCTGCTTTTTGGTTGGCTGATTATAAAGCGCAATTGAACATGCTGCTTCCTAATTGGCTAACGCAGATTCAAACGACAGGCGGCACAGCCAGTAGGCACCTGGTTGGCACCTATGTGGCACCGGGTATGCTTGGCACAAGTTGACGTCAGAGCAGTGAGGAGAGTTAACGTTAGATGACCAGGCTACGTTCGGCAACTTGCGTGACTGACTGCTAACACAATTCTGCAAGCGAGACAAACTGCTAAGTGTAAATACTTAGTTTTTTTCCTTTAACCGCGGCGAAGTAAGTTTGATTATAGGTCCGTGTTCACCCGGTGTTAGCGAACTAAATAATAACTTCGACCGAAGTGTGGAGAGATGGAGACTGGAGTGGACTGCCCGGCCGGTCGCCGCAGTAAGTAGCGGTTAATCAACTCAAACACATTAAAATACACATAACTGAATGTACCCACAATTCAAAATGTTCAGTTAAGTGGGTTTGATGAAGGATATGGTGCACATCAGCTAGGTTTGATTACAGTGAACAAGGCCATCTTTGCAGCCCGCCTGGCCCCGGCGGGTCCGCGGCCATTGGCGCTAACGTTAACGTTAAGGTGTAATGTAGCTTCTGCTCAGCTAGCATCTGCTAACTCCCTGCTTTTATCACTTCCAGAGTTCAGGAGGTTCTTCCAGCCGAAGGTCTCGGTGAACCTGGAGGAAGAGACCGTCTTCACCCCACCACCAACCTTCAAACTGACCGTGAGTAGGCTGCTGACTCAGCGATATTTTACATCTTTAAATTGAAACGTTAGCAGAGGTTAGCTAAACTCTTTCTTACAGGCTAGCATAGCATGATGTAGATAATGTAAAATACAACCGTGGTTGTTTGATAACCACGGTTAAGCCGGACCCCAGTTCCAATTTGACAAACTGGGGTTCGGGGACCGCCACGGGTCCTGGAGGGAGTTCCAGGGGGTCCCCAGCAAAATGATGAATTCAACTTCACCATTTTATTTACAACAAGTTAACACACTAGAAGAATGACTAGGACATTTTTGTTATCTCTCTATCTAAATAGAGATCGTTTCCTCCAAATCAAAGAATACAAATACAATTAATAGTATTGTAGCTACTTTCATTGGGTTTTTTTTCTTTTTTTTTTTAACTTAATTTTTATTTGGTTTACATCAACATTGTACATCATTGTATTCCTTCGATTACAGTTGTTTACTTTTTCCTTTTCCTTTTCCAGCAGTGTGCTTATTGTACACATTATCAATGTATATACACTCATAGCTTTGTAATGACAATAATAATGACCATCAAAACTGAAAACAAACAAATAAAAAATAATAAACCTCCACTCCATCATATACATATGTCCAGCAGCGCTTCATAGATAGGGAGAGCAAGAGAGAGAGAAGAGAGAAATTTACTTCGGGGGAACTAGTGATTGTATGTAGGGGAGAGTGGGGTGAGTTGTGCCAGTGGGGAAGTTGTGCCACCCCTTGTATCTAGAAAACCATAGAAGAAATTGGTCATTTGACCACACATTTTCGAAGAGGCATCCATTTTACTCACTCTGCAAAGAAGGGAGGCAGATGGCACAAGAGCTAAGCACATTTAAGTTCAAAAAACTGTTTTTGCCTCTCAAAGTAAATTTTTTATGATCAAGGTTTATTTATTGTTGTGTCTGAACAATTATAGACAAGCTTGAAAACATTTCACACATGTGTTAGTGTTTTAGTAAGCTACAATATGAGGCTATACTGTTAGCATGATGTTAGCTCCAAACCAGCTATATAATACAAGTTTGTTAAAATGGTGGGGATGGGGTGATTTGTGCCAAAAGGCCTGGGTTAAGTTGTGCCAGTGCAGTTGCAGTTGATTTAGTGAAATTTTATTTCATTTTGTTCTTAAATGTTTAAATAGACCTTGTTGAAGAAGATTGCAGTATTGGCAAGTGTAGCCTGGCTCTGTGATAGTTGATTTTGTTCATTTTGAACATCATTTTTATTTCTGAAAATGTTAAATATGTAGGTCAACTGCTGCTACCGTTTAGCCTTGTTTAACCCTGTTATAGTACACTGGACTTTAGTGTTATCTTTATTTTGTCTTGCTTTGATATAGCATTACAGTATATGAGATGAAAATGTTCTGTTTTACTTCAGTAATCAATGGCACAATTTACCCCAACGTATTCTCTCCAAAGGCACAACTTACCCCGCACCGGGGGCAAGTTGTGCCAAGAGACCACTTTTTTAAGAATAGCCATATTTTTTTAACAGTTTATTTAAGATCCAAAGGGAGTGTTCCCAGTGGTGCACAACATCCTGAAATATATTTACATATTGTGGTTGGAGGCATTACTGTCATGCCCTCACTTTAAAGACACCTCAAGTAAAAAGTGGCACAACTCACCCCACTCTCCCCTATGTATGTATGTGATATCTATCAGAAATGTGTAAGAGAATGGAAATTAGACTAGGGGGGCGTACAGCATTGGGTAGTCATTGCATTATTAGAGTCATGACAGGCCCCCATCTTTTAACAAAAATTGGTTTCTGAAGCCTTAGTGTGTAAGTGATTTGCTCCATCTGGTAAATATCCCACACTTTTTGAATCCATATATTGTATGTGGGGGGATCTGGTTTCAGCCATCTTATAGTAATACACTTTAAGGCCATGTACTTTATTTTGAGTGATTTTCATTTATTTAGGCCAAATTAACTTTGTATGGCCTCATAGGCTACTATGCATGTAAGTGGAAAGGCTTTATTGTGAGGAAGACTAGGTGAAATGTAAAAAGTAGTAATGGAGTGGACTTGTTTGTCATTACTGTTGTTTTTCCTCATCAGAGACGGGCTGTGGTCCCCTCCGTCAGCTCCTCTGGGCCCCCTAGGCAGGCCATGAAGAGACGCAGTGATGAGTCCTTTGCTGACCAACCTGCTAAGAAAAAAGCTCTCAAAAGCCAGGTAGAGATCACACACACACACACACATTTTAATTTCTTTATTGGATTTTCGATTAGAGACATTAATCGTATCAAAACCCAATAGTAGCAAGAGTCAATGCAATACAATACAAGATCATGCTCACAATGTTATCTGTAGGCTATAGACATAGGCAGATCAAAAAAGAAACATTAGACTAAGACTATGGGTATAAGTGACAGCGTCTTTTCCAAATGAAATGACTGCCAATGATGGCAGACACAGAGCAGTACTTGGCCAACTGTTTTGCAGCTTTTTTTGCCAGTCCAGCAAGTTGGAGTCATCGCATACACATTTTATCCACGTCAAATCCACGATACGGTCGTGGCGTGCCGTATACAGTCCCTTGAAAGCGGGGCAGCTGTTCATAATGTGAGCAACTGATTCCGGTTGTTGATTATTGTGCAGTAGACAGTGTGAATCGTGTTGTGATGGGTACCAGAGGGCAAGGTTGTATTTGGTGGGCAGAAGAAAAGTAGTAATGGAGTGGACTTGTTTGTCATTGCTGTTGTTTTTCCTCATCAGAGACAAGCTGTGTGCTCCTCCGTCAGCTCCTCTGGGCCCCCTAGGCAGGCCATGAAGAGACGCAGTGATGAGTCCTTTGCTGACCAACCTGCTAAGAAAAAAGCTCTCAAAAGCCAGGTAGAGATCACACACACACACACACACACACACACACACACACACACACACACACACACACACACACACACACACACACACACACACACACACACACACAGAGGTACTGAAAGCAGGTAGAGAACCACAGTGCAGGGTGGTCACCACCAGCAGAGCAAGATGGAGGCAGTCCCCTGCAGGAAATAGGCCACGTCCATCACTGGGGAAAGCTCTCCATTCACCTCCATACACACCAGCGTCATTTTCCTTGAATTAAACATGGCTAAAAGCAGTTGTGTGGTGGGCTGCGCAGACAACAAATGTAAAAAATCACCAATTAAAGTTTTTTTTTTACACTCCTGAGCAAAACAGGAAAGCCATTGAGAAGAAACATGTGGATCTAGGCTGCAAGGAGAGAGGACTGAGCCAGTTCCTCTATAAAACAGATGAGTTGTGTTCATGTGTGATGAGTTTCAGGATATTTTGCTCTGTATTGACTGCCAGTAGGCTACAAGGTGCAAAAGTCACGTGAAATCTCACTGAATTGTTATCTAACATATCAGAGTTAATTTAGCATCAATCCATACAATCAGTCAGTCACACTAGTCTGAAAAGCATATTGCATTTCAGATGTTTAAATATGAAGTCAAATTAATATCAGGATATTATCTTGCTGGTGAAAATGTCAAAGTATTTCACGTCAGGCCACTGTGTGGGATCATTTATATCCAGCTTTATTGGAGTAACAATAATGAAATTGGACAGTTTGTTTTGTCAATGTACCTTCTCCTCTCTGTGGGAGGCAGTGTGCTGAAATCATTCTTTGACACATTTGTCTGCTTGAAAACAGGATAAACCTCGTCAGACTACTGTCCATATCTGTTCATATTTCCACGGCAGCTTTTACCTTTGACAAGCCATCCAGGTTTCCCCAATGGTGGGCGTGGCTTTCAAACTGACGTGCTCTGCAGTGTCTCTATATACAGTAGTGTGTGTGTGTGTGTGTGTGTGTGTGTGTGTGTGTGTGTGTGTGTGTGTGTGTGTGTGTGTGTGTGTGTGTGTGTGTGTGTGTGTGTGTGTGTGTGTGTGTCATATACCATAACATGGTATGTGTGGAGAACAGCTGCCAGATCCTCCTTACAGTGTTTTTGATTGCTTTGTTTTGAATTGTTCTTCCTAACAGTCTAGGGGTGCGGATCCTGTACATAGGGGGAAAGCTACAGCAGCTGGTCACAGCAAAGCTGTCCTTGGAGAGCTGACCAACTGCCCACGCAGAGCAGTTAAGGCAAAGGTAAAGCTATGAAGCAACATGCTTTGTGTTGAACTAGCTGACAATAGACCCTTCTCACGGGGGCCATTTTGTGTCGAGAAGCCAGGGTAAACACAGGTGCAAGCAAAACACTAATGAGGGTTTCCAACTTCCATGATTGTGAGAAGGGTCTATATGCCTGACTTGCTGGTCGCTGCACGAGCAGCACCTCCTCTGGTCGATCGGGGGCGCCTGTTCAGGGCGGAGGGGAACTGGTGGGAATAGCGTGATCCTCCCACGTGCCATGTCCTGCCAGTGAAGCTCCCCGCTGTCAGGTGAAAAGAAGCGGCTGCTAACTGCTTCCCCTCGTCTCGGAGGAAGCATGTGTGTGTCTATGGCTCTCCCCAGATCGGCAGAGGGTGTGGGGCAGCAACCGGGGCAGCAGGGGGAATTGGCCAAGTACAATTGGGGAGAAAATAGGGGAGAAATCAGAAATAATAATATATAAAAAAACAAACAGTATGCCTGACTCTGAGTGAACTTTGTTCCTTCAGAAGACTGGACCAGTCAAAGAAGAGCCGCTCCCCGCTGTGACAGATGTGTCCATGACAGAGGAGGAGGAAATGATGTGCCAGGCTTTCTCAGAGACGCGCCCCATTGAGGACATTGACGAGTGCGATGCCGACTTTCCAGAGCTCTGCTCGGAGTATGTCAAAGACATCTATGCCTATTTGCACCTCATTGAGGTAATACTCTGCTTTTGATTGATTGATTGCTTGATTAATATAATAATTAACTAAAATTATTTAAAAAAATATATATATAATCTAATACCACCCTGATTAGTCTATTTTGAGCTGCCATGCTCGAGTGTGTATTTTCTATGACAAGTGGTTCTGTCTCACTCTCCACAGGCTCAGCAGGCTGTGCGAGCAGAGTACATGAAGGGCTACAAAATCACTCCACACATGCGAGCTCGTACAGTTGATTGGATGGTCCGTGTCCACTCCCGCTCCCCACTCGTTCAGGAGACGTTGTATCTCTCAATCGCCATTTTTGATCGTTTTCTACAGGTACAAACTTGTTTTAAAATGTTTTCTTTTTTTCATCTTCTGTGAACTAGCAGTAGCAGCTAGCTAACGCTCTTCTTATTATGTGCTGCAGGTCCAGGAGGTGCCTCGTAGCGAGCTGCAGCTTGTCGGGGTGACGGCCTTGTGGCTCGCCTCAAAGTACGAGGAGAACTGGAGTCCGGAGCTTGCAGAATTTGCCAGCAGCACGGGCAATAGATTCACAACGGCCCAGATTCTCAAGATGGAGCAGGGGATTTTGAGGAAACTCAATTTTGACCTGGGACGCCCTCTGCCACTGGACTTTCTTAGGCGGGCTTCAAAGGTTGCAAGCGTGAGTACATATATATATATGCCAACCACCATAAATATATATTTCGTCTCCTGTCTTCATGTAGTTGATGTCATCAAGGCAATTAAAGTGACTGTCTTCTGTATGTCTAGTCCTTTTTAGAGACAGAGAGGGTGGCAGAGTACCTCCTGGAGTTAACTCTGATGGACTACAACATGGTGCAGTACCATCCCTCTGAGGTCGCTGCAGCTTCCCTCTGCCTCTCCCAGCTGCTCCTTGATGGCCTTTCATGGGTGAGAAGTCTATATAGGCCTACAGATGGATTCAAAGGTTGAGTTATGAGTTCAGAAGGTAAATGACAGGACTGATCTCTCCTCTCTTGTTGTGTTGCAGACTCCTCTACAGCAGCACTTCTCCAACTATGACGAGGCCCACCTCAAGCCAGTCATGCAGCTCATTGCAAAAAATGTGGTGACTGTGAACGAGGGAAAAACAAAGTTCCTGGTGAGTTGGTTTCCAACAGTGCAACAGTCTCAATAAGATGACGTGTTGTTTTTAGCATGAGCTAATAATGTCTCAATACTATTATTATTATGAATTTCCCCAAGGGGATAAATAAAGGATAACTTAACTTAACTTAACTTATAAGATGACGTGTTGTTTTTAGCATGAGCTAATAACACCTTGTGTTTCCCTCCAGTCTGTCAAGAACAAATATGCCAGCAGCAAGCTGATGAACATCAGCCTCCATCCTGAGCTCAACAGTAAAGTCATCAAGAAGATGGCTGCTCCTCTGATGGACAATCCCTTGAGTTCAGCTCAGGACAGAGCCAATCAGATGACGGCAGACGCGGAGAGATTCACAGCGGCTGAGTGGATTCCGAGAGAGGAGACACGACCTCTGAGGGTGACGCTGAAGAAAGGAGAGACACAACCTGTGAGGGTGACGCTGAAGAAAGGAGAGACACAACCTCTGAGGGTGACGCTGAAGAAAGGAGAGACACAACCTCTGAGGGTGACGCTGAAGAAAGAGGAGACCCAACCTGTGAGGGTGACGCTGAAGAAAGAGGAGACCCAACCTGTGAGGGTGACGCTGAAGGAGTCTGCAGAGAACCAGGAGACGGCTCGGCCATTTCACTTTGCCAATGACGGAGAGCGCGAGGCTTTCTTCCAGAGAATCAGAGCCAGAAAAGCCAAACGCAGCAGTTTTTCAAGATCCTCACATCCTCACAAAATCCTCACATTTCCTCGCAGAGCTGGTAGGCAGACCCAGCTGGATGTGTGCATGTCATGTGAGCTGGTAGGCAGACCCAGCTGGATGTGTGCATGTCATGTGAAGCACGAAGGTGTACACTTCATATGTATATTACACTAAAATGTAGACATATATATATACATGTATGTATATATATATATACACATGTATGTATATATATATAGACAAACCTTTTTGTTAAACTTTTTTTTTATTGAAGGAAATGTATACTACACCCATATATGTACTGTGAAGTAGGAAGCAAAAAGGAAGAAGATATGCTCTTGCCATGTTGTTAGAGTGACTTCACCTGTGTACTTTAATGTGCTGCTAAAAACTGCTGTATAACAGTAAGAGTTACAGGTTAGAGTGACTTCACCTGTGTACTTTAATGTCCCATTTAAAACTGCTGTATAACAGTAAGAGTTACAGGTTAGAGTGACTTCACCTGTGTACTTTAATGTCCCATTTAAAACTGCTGTATAACAGTAAGAGTTACAGGTTAGAGTGACTTCACCTGTGTACTTTAATGTGCTGATAAAAACCGCTGTATAATAGTAAGAGTTACAGGTTAGAGTGACTTCACCTGTGTACTTTAATGTGCTGATAAAAACCGCTGTATAATAGTAAGAGTTACAGGTTAGAGTGACTTCACCTGTGTACTTTAATGTCCCATTTAAAACTGCTGTATAACAGTAAGAGTTACAGGTTAGAGTGACTTCACCTGTGTACTTTAATGTGCTGATAAAAACTGCTGTATAACAGTAAGAGTTACAGGTTAGAGTGACTTCACCTGTGTACTTTAATGTGCTGATAAAAACTGCTGTATAACAGTAAGAGTTACAGGTTAGAGTGACTTCACCTGTGTACTTTAATGTGCTGATAAAAACTGCTGTATAACAGTAAGAGTTACAGGTTAGAGTGACTTCACCTGTGTACTTTAATGTGCTGATAAAAACTGCTGTATAACAGTAAGAGTTACAGGTTAGAGTGACTTCACCTGTGTACTTTAATGTGATGATAAAAACTGCTGTATAACAGTAAGAGTTACAGGTTAGAGTGACTTCACCTGTGTACTTTAATGTCCCATTTAAAACTGCTGTATAACAGTAAGAGTTACAGGTTAGAGTGACTTCACCTGTGTACTTTAATGTCCCATTTAAAACTGCTGTATAACAGTAAGAGTTACAGGTTAGAGTGACTTCACCTGTGTACTTTAATGTCCCATTTAAAACTGCTGTATAACAGTAAGAGTTACAGGTTAGAGTGACTTCACCTGTGTACTTTAATGTGCTGATAAAAACTGCTGTATAACAGTAAGAGTTACAGGTTAGAGTGACTTCACCTGTGTACTTTAATGTGCTGATAAAAACTGCAGTATAACAGTAAGAGGTACAGGTTAGAGTGACTTCACCTGTGTACTTTAATGTGATGATAAAAACTGCTGTATAACAGTAAGAGTTACAGGTTAGAGTGACTTCACCTGTGTACTTTAATGTGATGATAAAAACTGCAGTATAACAGTAAGAGGTACAGGTTAGAGTGACTTCACCTGTGTACTTTAATGTGATGATAAAAACTGCTGTATAACAGTAAGAGTTACAGGTTAGAGTGACTTCACCTGTGTACTTTAATGTGATGATAAAAACTGCAGTATAACAGTAAGAGGTACAGGTTAGAGTGACTTCACCTGTGTACTTTAATGTGCTGATAAAAACCGCTGTATAATAGTAAGAGGTACAGGTTAGAGTGACTTCACCTGTGTACTTTAATGTGATGATAAAAACTGCTGTATAACAGTAAGAGGTACAGGTTAGAGTGACTTCACCTGTGTACTTTAATGTGCTGATAAAAACTGCTGTATAACAGTAAGAGTTACAGGTTAGAGTGACTTCACCTGTGTACTTTAATGTGATGATAAAAACTGCAGTATAACAGTAAGAGGTACAGGTTAGAGTGACTTCACCTGTGTACTTTAATGTGCTGATAAAAACCGCTGTATAATAGTAAGAGTTACAGGTTAGAGTGACTTCACCTGTGTACTTTAATGTGCTGATAAAAACTGCTGTATAACAGTAAGAGTTACAGCTTAGAGTGACTTCACCTGTGTACTTTAATGTGCTGATAAAAACTGCTGTATAACAGTAAGAGGTACAGGTTAGAGTGACTTCACCTGTGTACTTTAATGTGCTGATAAAAACGGCTGTATAACAGTAAGAGGAACAGGTTAGAGTGACTTCACCTGTGTACTTGAATGTGATGATAAAAACTGCTGTATAACAGTAAGAGTTACAGGTTAGAGTGACTTCACCTGTGTACTTTAATGTGCTGATAAAAACTGCTGTATAACAGTAAGAGTTACAGCTTAGAGTGACTTCACCTGTGTACTTGAATGTGATGATAAAAACCGCTGTATAATAGTAAGAGTTACAGCTTAGAGTGACTTCACCTGTGTACTTTAATGTGCTGATAAAAACTGCTGTATAACAGTAAGAGGTACAGGTTAGAGTGACTTCACCTGTGTACTTTAATGTGCTGATAAAAACTGCTGTATAACAGTAAGAGGTACAGGTTAGAGTGACTTCACCTGTGTACTTTAATGTGATGATAAAAACTGCTGTATAACAGTAAGAGTTACAGGTTAGAGTGACTTCACCTGTGTACTTTAATGTGATGATAAAAACTGCTGTATAACAGTAAGAGGTACAGCTTAGAGTGACTTCACCTGTGTACTTTAATGTGCTGATAAAAACTGCTGTATAACAGTAAGAGGTACAGGTTAGAGTGACTTCACCTGTGTACTTTAATGTGATGATAAAAACTGCTGTATAACAGTAAGAGTTACAGGTTAGAGTGACTTCACCTGTGTACTTTAATGTGCTGATAAAAACTGCTGTATAACAGTAAGAGTTACAGGTTAGAGTGACTTCACCTGTGTACTTTAATGTCCCATTTAAAAACTGCTGTATAACAGTAAGAGTTACAGGTTAGAGTGACTTCACCTGTGTACTTTAATGTGCTGATAAAAACTGCTGTATAACAGTAAGAGTTACAGGTTAGAGTGACTTCACCTGTGTACTTTAATGTGCTGATAAAAACTGCTGTATAACAGTAAGAGTTACAGGTTAGAGTGACTTCACCTGTGTACTTGAATGTGCTGATAAAAACTGCTGTATAACAGTAAGAGTTACAGGTTAGAGTGACTTCACCTGTGTACTTTAATGTCCCATTTAAAACTGCTGTATAACAGTAAGAGGTACAGGTTAGAGTGACTTCACCTGTGTACTTTCATGTGCTGATAAAAACTGCTGTATAACAGTAAGAGTTACAGGTTAGAGAGACTTCACCTGTGTACTTTAATGTGCTGATAAAAACCGCTGTATAATAGTAAGAGTTACAGGTTAGAGTGACTTCACCTGTGTACTTTAATGTCCCATTTAAAACTGCTGTATAACAGTAAGAGTTACAGGTTAGAGATACTTCACCTGTGTACTTTAATGTCCCATTTAAAACTGCTGTATAACAGTAAGAGGTACAGGTTAGAGATACTTCACCTGTGTACTTTAATGTGCTGATAAAAACTGCTGTATAACAGTAAGAGGTACAGGTTAGAGTGACTTCACCTGTGTACTTTAATGTGCTGATAAAAACTGCAGTATAACAGTAAGAGTTACAGGTTAGAGTGACTTCACCTGTGTACTTTAATGTGCTGATAAAAAACTGCAGTATAACAGTAAGAGGTACAGGTTAGAGTGACTTCACCTGTGTACTTTAATGTGATGATAAAAACTGCAGTATAACAGTAAGAGTTACAGGTTAGAGTGACTTCACCTGTGTACTTTAATGTGCTGATAAAAACTGCAGTATAACAGTAAGAGTTACAGGTTAGAGTGACTTCACCTGTGTACTTTAATGTCCCATTTAAAACTGCTGTATAACAGTAAGAGTTACAGGTTAGAGATACTTCACCTGTGTACTTTAATGTGATGATAAAAACTGCTGTATAACAGTAAGAGTTACAGGTTAGAGTGACTTCACCTGTGTACTTTAATGTCCCATTTAAAACTGCTGTATAACAGTAAGAGGTACAGGTTAGAGTGACTTCACCTGTGTACTTTAATGTGCTGATAAAAACTGCTGTATAACAGTAAGAGGTACAGGTTAGAGTGACTTCACCTGTGTACTTTAATGTGCTGATAAAAACTGCTGTATAACAGTAAGAGGTACAGGTTAGAGTGACTTCACCTGTGTACTTTAATGTCCCATTTAAAACTGCTGTATAACAGTAAGAGTTACAGGTTAGAGATACTTCACCTGTGTACTTTAATGTGATGATAAAAACTGCTGTATAACAGTAAGAGTTACAGGTTAGAGTGACTTCACCTGTGTACTTTAATGTCCCATTTAAAACTGCTGTATAACAGTAAGAGTTACAGGTTAGAGTGACTTCACCTGTGTACTTTAATGTCCCATTTAAAACTGCTGTATAACAGTAAGAGTTACAGGTTAGAGTGACTTCACCTGTGTACTTTAATGTCCCATTTAAAACTGCTGTATAACAGTAAGAGTTACAGGTTAGAGTGACTTCACCTGTGTACTTTAATGTCCCATTTAAAACTGCTGTATAACAGTAAGAGTTACAGGTTAGAGTGACTTCACCTGTGTACTTTAATGTCCCATTTAAAACTGCTGTATAACAGTAAGAGTTACAGGTTAGAGTGACTTCACCTGTGTACTTTAATGTGATGATAAAAACTGCTGTATAACAGTAAGAGGTACAGGTTAGAGTGACTTCACCTGTGTACTTGAATGTGCTGATAAAAACTGCTGTATAACAGTAAGAGGTACAGGTTAGAGTGACTTCACCTGTGTACTTGAATGTGCTGATAAAAACCGCTGTATAACAGTAAGAGGTACAGGTTAGAGATACTTCACCTGTGTACTTTAATGTGCTGATAAAAACTGCTGTATAACAGTAAGAGTTACAGGTTAGAGAGACTTCACCTGTGTACTTGAATGTGCTGATAAAAACTGCTGTATAACAGAGGTACAGGTTAGAGTGACTTCACCTGTGTACTTTAATGTGCTGATAAAAACTGCTGTATAACAGTAAGAGTTACAGGTTAGAGTGACTTCACCTGTGTACTTTAATGTCCCATTTAAAACTGCTGTATAACAGTAAGAGTTACAGCTTAGAGTGACTTCACCTGTGTACTTTAATGTGCTGATAAAAACTGCTGTATAATAGTAAGAGTTACAGGTTAGAGATACGTCACCTGTGTACTTTAATGTGCTGATAAAAACTGATGTATAACAGTAAGAGGTACAGGTTAGAGTGACTTCACCTGTGTACTTTAATGTGCTGATAAAAACTGCTGTATAACAGTAAGAGTTACAGGTTAGAGTGACTTCACCTGTGTACTTTAATGTCCCATTTAAAACTGCTGTATAATAGTAAGAGTTACAGGTTAGAGATACTTCACCTGTGTACTTTAATGTGCTGATAAAAACTGCTGTATAACAGTAAGAGGTACAGGTTAGAGTGACTTCACCTGTGTACTTTAATGTGCTGATAAAAACTGCTGTATAACAGTAAGAGCTACAGGTGTTAGAAAAGAACAGGCTTGAATCATATGCAGCTCTAGTGAGGCAGCACCTTATAGAATATATTTTAGTTCATAGATTTGATTTCTTCAAAACAATAAACTTTGACTTTATCAATTCTAACTGCGATCCAGTGTGAGATTTTTGACATTTCCCCCAGTATCTTCTATCATTTTTCAATAAAAAGAAAAATACAGTCTTTGGTTCCATTCTGTTCTTGTGAGTCATCAAGAACTTGTGATAACGTAAAAATACAGTTTATGTAACATTGCCCCCCCACCCTCCACAGGCCCAGCTTCTGTTGGAGTGCTGTGTTGGTCGGCCTCAGGTGGTGGAGACGAAGCAGAAATTGGGCTTAATACAGCAGCATACAGCCTTTCTCTTTCTTGTGTGTAACAGTTACATTCCATGAGTACGTGTTTCACAGTTTGTTGATTTTTGCATGTCGCACGCAATCCATCTTCATGTTTTCCCATCTTTGCCAAGTCCCATGCCAGTCCACAGTGCCCCAGTCTCAATCTAGTCATCACAACTGTGTGTCTTCTCTCACTCCCTAAATAACAATGCTCTTTTCTTACACTATTTTGTATATCAAAGTAGTGCCGCCCCTTCTTTTCATTTTCCCACTCTTTCTGCCACACAGCTGTTATTCTTCTTTTGATAATGGAGCTACACTCATACGTCCCAATGGGCACTCTCAGATCGACAGCTTTCTTCAGGGACTTTTTAGCTGCCATGTCAGCTACCTCATTCCCTTCCACTCCCACATGGGCTGGCACCCACAGAAACCCCACTGAACCTCCAGCATGCTCAATCCTATACAACAGAACCAACAGCTCCACTACAAGATCTGAGCGGGCTCCCAGGCTTCCTCCCCTCAAAGTCATCAGAACTGAGGCCGAATCCTGGCTCGGCCTCACCTCCTCCACCCACTGCAATGCCCATATTATAGCAATTAGTTCTGTTGTATACACTGAAACCCCCTCAGACAGTCGTCTAGATCAGAGGTTCTCAAATGTTTTTCAGCCAAGGACCCCTTACAAGATAGAAAATATACCGGGGACCCCCTCATTCTGATTTGTGATTTTGGGCTAAGCTTAATTGTTTCCACGGTAACGTGCTTGACTTTTAATTTGATAGGTTTGTTATTAGAATGTAATCCATGAACCATTTTAGATTTAAAGCATAAGCTATTTTCGTTGAACTATGAAGATTTTGCACACACACATTCTTTTTTATTTTTTTTATTACATTACGTCATTTAGCAGACGCTTTTGTTTTGTCCAAAGCGACTTACAATATCACAATTTGTCAACAGTACAGAAAACCACTATGCAACACAATCAATTACAGCCAAGATATTTTGATAGACTAGCACCATGTAGGAAGTAGTTTGAGAAGGAATAAGTAAAAAAAAAAAAAAAAAAAAAAAAGGGGGGGGGGGGGGGGGTTTTACCTGAAAACTTTTCGCGGACCCCCTGGCAAAGTGCCACGGACCCCCATTTGAGAACCACTGGTCTAGATTTCACAATTTCCAAATCTGGAATGTAAAATGCAAATCCAGATTTTCCAGTTTTGGGATCTTGGGCCCCATCTGTATAAATTTGGAGATAATGTTCCCAGTTGTTTTTTAGCCTTCCCCCCACTACTTTACTATAATCTGTATTCTCATGTTTTCTTATCGTTTCTAAAACAGTGAAATCTATTTCTGGTGTAGGCAAAAGCCACGGTGGTACCAGTGAATTATAGGGGCCACCCCTACCTGTCCCGACTCCAGCTCTTCCATCTCTTTATTAACTTTGAAGTTCTCCCCTTGGTGTCCCCTTAGTTTACTTATATATTGCATTGCTAGTTTTGTTCGTCGTATTCCCAATGGAGTTTCCCCCATTTCTACAAGTAGAGCTGGAATTGGAGAGGTACGGAAGGCCCCACAGCAAACTCTCAGTGCCTTTGCCTGCCCTGCACGACCTCCACTTTCTTTTTCTTTTTTTCAAGATTTGTTTTATTTTTTGTACAGTTGCTCATTCGTTGACAATATTACATAAACATCTCTGCTTGAGCACACGCACATTGCGTAAAATAAAACAAGACAAACCAAACAAAATAAACAAATAAATCCCAACCCCATCCCTCCCCCCACCCATCTCCCTTGTATGGATCTCTACATACATACATACATACATACATATATATATACATACATACACACATACATACATACATACATACATACAAACATTTTCTAGCATTCATTAAAATTAGGTTTGGTCCAGGTAGAGATGCTAATTAGCTATGGTCACCTGTTCTTAGAGACGGTAGCATATCGATAAAGGGCCCCCAAATTTTCTGGAAGGTTGCAGGTTTCTTTCTTACATTATACAATATCTTCTCTGGAGTACAGTAAGACACGAGCTCGTTAATCCAGTGTCTCTGTGATGGAGATACTTGTGATTTCCAGTTGATCAGTATGCATTTTTTAACTGCAGTACTACCAAGTAGGATAAAGTATTTCTTGTACTGGTTCACTTCAGCAGAGCTCATGTCCCCCAATATCCATAATTTTGGGTCCTGTCCAATTTGAGAGCCTACTATCTCTGAAGTTAATGTAATAACGTACTTCCAAAACTCTTCAATCACGGGGCAGCTCCAAAGCATGTGTAGGAGGTCCTACCTCCAATTTCTTGAGAGATGATTTGGCTGCTGTTCCATAACATAAACACCCATAGTCTATTCTTGATCTTATCATTGCTCTGTAAATCATTAATTGTGCGTCCTGACCTGCACCCCATGTACTTCCTGAGAGGGACCGCATTACATTGACTACCTTTTCACACTTTGTGACTATGCTGTCTATATGCTTTTTCCATGTTAACCTTTCATCAAGGTGCACTCCCAAACATTTGAATTCTTTTACCCTCTCAATTGTCTGCCCATACATAAACAAACCCTGACACTCAGTTTTCTTATTACCAAATACAACATACTTTGTTTTTTCCACTGATATCTTAAATCCCCACCTGCTTCCCCAATCAACTATTTGATTCAGTGCTTCCTGCATTCTCTGTTGTGTGTTTAATATTTCTGCCTCTTTTCCAGACTGCCCCATCATCTGCAAATACGGAGAGTCCAAAACCAGCCCCAATGTCGTGAAAGAAAATCAGCTGTCTTCTTCTGTTTTCTCGTTTTATGGCGGTTGGCAGAGCTTTTCGTGCATTACGGCCACCTTCTGAAATTTTGCAGTAATGATTACATGGAAACTAATGAATCCTGAATTTCCCATAAAATACAAGCGCTAAAACACAATAAAAAAAAGAGGTGTGTCCTATGTGTCATTACACACAACACAATTCAATTACTTTTCCAAAACTTTGTATGTAACTACTTCGATTACTTTTCCAGGTCTGGAAAATATGATTTTGAAATTCTACGACTTCCAGGTTTTCCATGACTGTGGGAACCCTTGTAAGGAGGTTTAAATAGATCATGTGAACGGGACAAATATCTTAACCTCTTCAATCCAAACAGAACATTCTGTGCAGCACCGATAAGAAGAGCAAGGCAGTAACACTTATCATTTATTCGTTTTGAATCTTATCTTACATACAAATGTTACATAAATTGTTACTTTTATGACCCCCCCCTCCCCTCCCCCATCCCCGAACTCAAATTCCAACAATGTATAATCAAAAATATACAACCGAATCGAATATTTCTCTCAGTTACAGCCTATATGTCTATGAAATCAAGTTGTCAGAGGAGAAAGCTCTACACCAACTGCAAAAAGAACCATTTCAAAACGAGCCAGGATGAACAGCAGGTGTGATGTTGAGTTTAACACCTCACAGCTGGGAAGGGAAGGGGGGCGGGGCTGGACAGAACAGGGCAGTGGGGCATCCTTTTAAGAAAAACAGAACGGTGGATATAACTTCAACAGACAGATATACAAAATAATAACACTATGATCAACAGTGTTTACAGACTGTCTACAGTATGTACTGTATGAGAGTATTATGCACAGAGGTGCGTGGCATGCTTCCTCCCCCTATGCGGGATACGATGAGGTTATTCTAATGGCTGCCCACAGCAAACCCCAATACACCTCATCATGCCCATCAGAAATGTACACAGTATCAAAGCATCACATTGGCAGGCAGCTACTGAAAAGCATGAGCAACAGATGATCCGTTTTTTTCTTCTTTTTCTTTTTTAAACTCTCTAGATTTACAAAAAGAAATGGGAAAATGCGTCCGAGTATAAAACATTCAACAGAGATAAGAAAAGGCCCGGGAATATTGATTCCAGAACCCCCACAATTAGTACAACGGTGTGGGAGTCAGTGCCACTTTGGTGACAGGACTCAATAAGCTCAGCGGTCCAAAGTGCGCTGGCCAAGGCTTCACTGAGAGAACATACATTCAAGAGTGTGCAGCAATGTTGTAAACGGCGCAGGAAGGAACGCAGCCAAATGCAACCCAGAGATGTGACATGACTGACTTACTACCGTGCCAAGAAAAATATATAGTTTAGCACAGCAACACCTGAACATGTGCTAACACTGCAATCTCTTGAATATACCCCCAGATGACCACCTGCTTTGTGGTTCAGGTCTTGGGTTAGTGGGAGGGTTGAACGCTTACTCATTATTGTCGACGGGATTCCTACACATTTTTTTACTAAGAATGTGAATATTTACCAGCCTCCCATTTCAAATGTTACATTTTTCTGCTAAATAGCTGGTCGGAATGTCTCGATGCACTTTTCCACTGGGCACTGCTATCACGTTGGGTTTTGTAATAAGGACATTTTTCGTTGACTTCAAAAGGTAACGAGCTATACCAATGAGCAAGTTTCACATGAACTACTTTACCAATCAAAAACCCATTTATGAAACAAAAAAAACAATGTTTCCAGAACCTTTAGAAAATGTCAAAATTTCTATTAATTTTCCACCATCTGAGTTTTTCAGTCTGTGCTGGAGTGTGAGATCAGGTAGGTTACTGATAAGATCAGGTAGGTTACTGATAAGATCAGGTAGGTTACTGATAAGATCAGGTAGGTTACTGATAAGATCAGGTAGGTTACTGATAAGATCAGGTGGGTTACTGATAAGATCAGGTAGGTTACTGATAAAGACATTTGACAGCTGATGCCAGGGAGTTGCAGGCTGCACGGCCAGAATTTGAGCCACAAATCTTTTCGCTGTAACTGATTGACACAGATAAGAACGCCTTGAAGCAGAAACAAGCCCCTGAACACTGGACTCTGCAACATCAACTAAAATTCAAAGGCAATTAACCAAAAGGCAAGAGCTAAGAGCAAATATAAATGGAAAAAACTGCCGATTAAAAGAAAAGGGAAAAAGTATGGCCAAAAGCAAAGTGCTGGAAAGGGATTGGCTGAGAACTATGCTCATTAACCAATAGAAGAAGCTTCTCTCACTTCCCAAAATCTGAGGATTTCTATTGGAGTCTTCAAAAGTCTCAACAGATGCTGCACTTTGCTGGTCTGTCACTACCAACTATTTAGGGCTGTAGCAAACCACAAAAGCCATATATGTCACCCTCCATATGCATGCACCTGGTGTCTTATGGCATATACATGCCAGATTTTTCTGTCAGAGTGATGCCTCTTCACATCATTCTGTCAGAGACATACCTCTTCAAATCATTCTGTCATTCTATCAGACATGCCTCTTCAAATCATTCTGTCAGAGACACGCCTCTTCAAAAATCAGGAGAATATGGTGATGGTATACTTAAGGCCTCGTCTTTCCCCAAATCTGTTGAAGAGCCAATGGACATACCATAAGGTGTGATGATGAAAGACAACATCTCACATAACACCTTACAACCCGTATAGTAGTAGTGTCCTGGTTTTGTCCCAGCTTGGTAACAGCAGGACCTAAGAGGGTAGTAAGGCACTACGTGAGACACAGCTCTGCTCTCTCCGTGTCACATTCAGACACTTGACCTTATGGCACGCGGGGGCCAGAATCCGTGTGGCGACTAAATCAGAAAAGTGGAGTTGTTGTTTATGGACTTGTCACCTCCTGCCTCCTGGAGGTATAACGAGGGAAGAAGCCCAGAGGAGCCTAGAACTCAATGCTGGAGGACGACTCTTCCATGTCGGCTCAAATCAACGCACTTATCGAGACTACAGATCACGTCTTGGCCCTTTAAAGCTTTTGGATTCTCTGAATCCAACAGCACTGGGGGAAACTGTGCAACTGCTGTGCTTCTGTACACAATCTTAAAAACAGGTTCTCTCGGGGCTAGCCCAGATGCTAACGTAGTATAAAATCATCGTGGACGTTTGTCTCATGACGGTAGCAAACATGTTCATCAGCCTCGACGTCGACTGCTGACTGCTGCTTGCTCTCTCTCTCTCTCTCTCTCTCGGGTCTGTTTGGAGCGGGTTGTTGTTATCAGTGCACACTTCCTCATAGGCTGCGTCCCATAAGGATGACATCTTTGGGAAAGCCCTCCATCTTGGCGACCTCAAAGCAGCCCAGCTTACTGTAGAAGTCCAACATCCTCTTATCGCTTTGACGCACCTCGCAGAACGCGCCGTGCGACCCTGGAAGTGAAAGACAAAAAAAACTGACGGAAACAAACGCCAGTCAGCAAAAGAGGGTGGGCAGAGGGATTTTAACACTGGCATCAATTCCAGTTACTGACTCAGTGGCCATTTTCAAAAAGAAAAATATGTAATAAAACATATCTATCTAATTGATTCCGGTTGATCTCTCTCTTCGTCTTGCTCACACACGCTTCCTGTAGTTGTAGTAATAAGTAGTAGCAACAATGGTACATTGCCTTTACATATTGAAACAGGCAGATACAGAGGGACGGCGGAGGAGGATAGGATTTGTGAATATTGTGAGTTGAAGGAAGTGGAGAATGAATTTCATTTTATTTTGTATTGCCCATTGTATCATGACTTACGAGAGATACTATTTAAAAAAGTTCACTCCCCTGAGCTAAACTTGTTAGATTTTGAAGAAGGTGCCATACTTGAATTTCTCTTTGACAACATCTTTGCTTTTTCCGAATACATTTCTCATGCGTGGGATAGGAGGAAAAAGATGACATATGATAGATAATTCATATATTTTACTTACTACACATTGTAGTTAAATCGGTGTTTTGCTGTTCATGCCGCGTGTGCTGTGTGTGTGTTTGTATGGTTTTGTATTGTTTATGCACCGGAATCGATATGGTAATTACTTTATGTTGATGTGTCTGATAATCCCATGTGGGATGGGTCATGTAATTTGTCCTGACACGTAAATAAAACTTTCATTCATTCATTCATTCAACAATGGTAAAAAGCAGCAGCAGTAGTGCTCATTACCGTTGGCCTTGATGGAAGACAGCAGACAGCCCATCATGCTTTTAGCCACACTGGGGTCAGTGACCTGGGCGTGGATGTCGACCTTGATGAGAGAGGGGAAGTTGGAGAGGAACGACTCTGGAAGACAATCGTCCTCTTCGTGGAAACTCAGCATCATCTTCTACAAGGAGGACAGATAAGACAAGAGATCGTCATGTCCAACTGAATAATGGCGTGAATTCAAGAGTATGAAGACGATGAGGTAAGAGAGGTGCATTTGGAGTCTACCTCAGCGTCTGAGAGGTCCTTCTCACAGTCCGGTTTGAGGTATTTCTCTTGCATGAAGGGGATCCAGTTCAACTTGCACTTCTTGAGGAAGGGCCGGACGTCCACGGTACCGAGAGCGTAACCGCAGATCCCTTCCTCGTCTTCGAGCACAAAGCCGTAGTTTGGACTCAAAGTCAGGAAACCTCCTACTAACCTGTCGACACATAGTGAACATTTAGTCAGCCATATTGATTTGCACTGCAGAGAAAAGCTGCAGGCGAGGCTCTGGTGAGCAGCTACTGTGGACCAGTGTTGTAGTGCTCGAGTCCAGGACTCGGACTCGGGACTGATTTGACTCGACTTGTACTTGAGCAGTGAGCACTGATGACTCGGACTTGGGGTCGAGCATTCATGCATTTGAACTCGGGAGTTGGTGACTCGGATGTGTTGATAGAGCCTTTTTTTATATATACTGTAAATACCTCCGCCACAGAGTTGGTGGAGGTATGTACCCTACCGAGTGCCCTCTAGTTGTTTTTGCTATTGTTTTGTAATAGGCCCTAATAATTTGACTCAAACTCGACTGTCTCTTTTTTGGTGATCAGGACTTGAGCACTGGGGACTCAAGACTCGATTTGGCCTTGAGATATAGTGACGTGACAACAACACTGCTGTGAACATTTTAGGGCTGCAACTAACGATTATTTTGATAATCGATTAATCGGTAGGGTTAGTTGTCGATTAATCGATTAATCGGATTAAAAAATGCACTGATATTGTTTCCATCCGTTTATTGAAAAACAACTTTTTTTTTGTTAAACAAAAACTCACCGGGCTTTGCTACATCAAATAGCTTTGACAGGGCATGAACGAATACAAAATACATACAAATGTATGGTGTAAGTGCAAAAGATATCTTCATATCTTCTTAAATAAAGTGCTTTAACGCAGTGGTTCTCAACTGGTGTAGCCTCAGGACCCACTATTTTCCTTGTCATGAAGTCGCGACCCAAATTTCGGATTTTTTTTGAACCACTCAAATTAATTGCACAAAAAATAGCGCATTAATTTAATACACAATGCCTTCATGCACTGTTATAAACTTCAAATGAACAAAAAAGTGCAACAGAAGTGCAACTAGGGCTAAAAACCAATTGAAATAAGGCAGACTTGAATTACAGGCCTATATGTTTTTAAATTTAAACAAGTCAAACTGGTCATGCTCAGAAAGTCTTATTTGAACTGTACGAAATATGAAATAAAATGCAGACTTATCTTGAATTACATGCCTATATGTTTTTAAACAAGTTAATAATAATAATAATAATAATAATAAAACAAGTTAACCTGGTCATGCTAATCCAGTTTCAATAGTCTGAATTTAACTAATATGAAATAAAAATGAATCACAGGCAGGCTATATAATAATATATAAACCTACCTGTTCTCCCAAGCCTACAACCTCCCCTACCCCTGACCACCTCCTCCAAACCATAGCTCCAAACCATCACCCTCCCCCCCCCATCCTCCCCCCTCTTCCTCCCTCCTGTTATCTTCCTCCCCTCTGCTTCTCCATACTACCTTGCCCTGAACCGCCACTGTCATCTGTATCTGTTCCCTGTAACTGTTGCCTGTTACTTGTATCTGTTGCCTGTTTTGTTCCCTGTTGCTTGTCTCTTGTTCTCTGTTAAGCGTCTTTGGGTCTGGAAAAGCGCTATATAAAATAAATGAATTATTATTATTATATGATTTTTAGTTAAACTGGTCATAACTTTTAATTAAACTGGGGCCATGCTAATCCAGTTTCAATCATCTGAATTGAACTAAAATTAAATATGAAATTAAAAGGCAGACTTCTCTTGAATTACAGGCAGAGCATATGCTTCAGCTTGTTAAACAAGTAGAACTGGTCAGGCTAATCCAGTTTCAATAATCTGAATTTAACTCAAATGAAATATGGAAAAAAAAAAAAAAAAATTGCCAAAAGGGCAACGAATCGATAATCAAATTCGTTGCCAACGAATTTAATAATCGATTTTAATCGATTTAATCGATTAGTTGTTGCAGCCCTAGAACATTTACTAGTCTAGAATATAACTGCATATCTTACCGGTCTCCTATGAGGTCAGGATCCTGCTCAGGGAAAGGAAGTTCTTCGATTCCTTCAGAGTACATCTCTTTGCAGATTTTATAGACAGATGTCTGCAAAAAGACAGACACAACGTATATATAATAATTGAACCCATTATGGCCTCCAACAGTGCATCTAACGTCAGATTAGCCAAGCCCAGAAAATGCTACATCAAGAAGCTAGCTAAAGCTCTCTTTATTCAGCACATACATCTGACGACATACTTTCAGCAATCATACATGTAAATCATGCAGTGCTTCTAAGCATTTCTGCTTTGTGATACTCAAAAACAAAGGAACCCCCCCCCCCCACACACACACACACACAAACACCCGCATATCTCACCTGATCTCTGGGGAAGTATGGCCTTATGGAATAGATTTTGGAGGTTGGCGTTGAGGGTGGAGGTTGGTAGAAAAGATCATTTGCCCCATCTATTGGTAACAATCGCTGTGGGGAATCAAAACAGAGCGGTTCAGTTTCCAGGTGAGCAGGTGTTGTGCTGGCCTTGGCTGACTGCCTCACAGCCTATTTGCTGCAGTTGAGCTACTATCAGACCAAGGGGAAACTGGGGAAAACGGTCGCTCTGGACTGAGAAATATTGTAAAAAAAAAAAAAAAAAAAAAAATCATCATATACAGATGTAACATAAAATGACCCATGTCCCTTGTTGATCTGACAGTGGACCACAGCAGCAAACATCACACAACACCTTTCTGACTTTTGCTAAAAGAACAGAGGACAACAGGCAATCCACATTTCTTTGTCAAATCAAATGAATGAAAATGAGGGTAGCGCTTTGGTCTGAGTAAGGCTTTTCCTGGCTGAAGGAGATGCTCCTTTCCCTTTTGTTAAAGCATCACAATAGATTTCGCTGCGCAGGTGGCAGGACCCCCCTGTTGAGAAAAGTCATGATGCGTGCGCAGAGAAGACAGAGAGAACTCCAGGAACAAAGCCAAAGAGGTCAATGGAATAAGACTTATCAGAGATCATTCCCTCATAGCGGATCGATCGATCGATCGATCGATCGCCACTAATGAGTCTTGCTACTCTCCAAAGTTGGAGATATTAATTTTTAGTGCTGGTACAATTAGTGTGTTTGTTTGTTCATAGAGTTTTCCACTTGTGAACACGCTTGCGTTCTCGCTGGCGCGGTGCGATGCGCGTGCTTGCGCATGCAAAGGGTTGGGGGGGGAGGGGGGTTTGTGTGTGTGTGCTGTGCTTTCCTGCAAAGAAATGAGATGTCATGCTAGCTTGCGCTGTTGTGTGTGCTACGGAAAAGCAGCATCTCCTTTTGGGCAGCCGCTGAAAGAAATCCAAATAGAAAAGTCCGTTAGAAAATGCGGCGCCAAAAACATTGGCTGTAACCTCTCTTTTTGTGTGGATGGATTTAAGCAACTAAAGCTTACGTGTGCAACTCAGGGGAAATCTAATCTAATTTAGGCTTAATGCATTTTTTTGTAATACTTTTTCGTATTGTAGCATTGCGGTGTGGCTAACAAGCTAGCAGAAAGTAGGCAGGAGACAGACATTCACTTTAGCTCAGCCGAGCGTATTTAATACCTGCCGCAGCGTACAGTCTAACCCCGGAGTTGGAGGTGTGCCGGGCGAACGTGACAGCTGGCCGGTAGCTGTCGTTAGCGTCAGACCCGCTTCTATCAGCTCACTTCCAGTTCAGCAGCTAACGTAGTGACATGCTCTACTGTCAGACCGGTCACAACATCCTGGAGTCCCACTCTAACTCTTCCCCGTATTTCCAACCCCGTTCCTATCCGGCCAATACCCATACGGACACACCTCCCTCCAAACAGAACCTCCGAACACAGTAACGTCCTTCCCACTCCTCCCCAATTCCCCAAGTCCATCTCCCCGCGTTACACAGCCCCCCCCTTTTAATACTCCTCGCCCCCGAGGAGATCCACCTCATAGTCCCCTAAACGCGGGGGAGGCCTCCTCCTTCTCCTGGGCCTGGCCCTCCTTGAAGTTCCCTCCCCCCCAGTGTCCACTTCCCCCGTCCCCGCTCCCAGACCCGTACTCGGACTGTCCACTTGCAACGGCTCCGGGGCCACTTGCAGACCCCCCGGGGACTGTTGAGGCGCCAGTTGACCCCCCTCCCCCGGTGATTGTGGCGGCGTCCTGTTTGGCCTCCCATCAGCAGCCTGGCCCGTCCCTCGGTACGGTGCCAGACGATCGCGGTGCAGCACCACCACCCGCCCCCGCGGAGCCATCTTCGTCCTGTAGGTCACCTCCCCCATCCGTTCCAACACACAGCACGGCCCGACCCAGTGGCTTTGCAACTTGGGTGATTTCCCCTTCGTCCTCTTCGGCCCATATACCCACACTAAGTCCCCTGCCCGGAAATGCGTTCCCTTAGTGTGCAGGTCATATCCTCTCTTCTGCCGCACTCCAGCCATCTCCGCTTGCTTCCTAGCAAACTCGTGCGCCACTTCCAATCTCCCCTTCAGCTGAGACGCATACTCCACGCCTGCGGGCACCTGAGGCGCGTCCGGCGGCTGTCCATATGCCAACGCTGGCGGCGTTCTGAGTTCTCTCCCCAGCATCAGCAGGGCGGGGGTACATCCTGTAGTCTCCTGGGTTACCGAGCGACATGCCAGAAGGACCAGCGGCAGCTGTAAGTCCCAGTCTTTCTGATCTTTAGACACCACCAGGGCCAGCTGTACCCCCAGGGTGCGATTGAACCTTTCCACCAACCCGTCGCTCTGAGGGTGGAGTGGTGTCGTACGGGTCTTGTGTATGGACAACTGTCTGCACATCTCTGCAAACAGTTTCGCCTCAAAATTCCTCCCTTGATCCGAGTGTAGCTCAGTGGGGACCCCGAACCGGCTGAACATCCCTTCAATCAGCACTTCACATACTGTAGCTGCCTCCTGATCAGGAACAGCATAGGCTTCGGGCCATTTTGTGAAATAGTCCATTGCCACTACAACGAACCGGCTACCCCGCGGGGTGCGAGGGAAAGGCCCGAGCACATCCACGGCCACTCTGTCCATAGGGGCCCCCACCTGATACTGCTGTAATGGAGCTCTGCTTCGTCCCGTGGGACCTTTGCGGGCCACACAGGGGTCACATTTCTGGCAGTATGCCTGCACATCCCTCCTGCAAGTGCTCCAATAGAATGTCTCTCTGACCTTATTGAGCGTTTTGTTCTCCCCGAAGTGTCCCACCCCCGGACGGCCGTGACTGAACTGCAGCACTTCTTCCTGCCGGCCCTTAGGCACCACCACCTGCCATTTCTCCCGGCCCGAACTCGGCTCCTTCCACCGCCTGCAGAGCACACCATCCTTCAGCGCCAACCCCTCCCATTGTGACCACAGCCCCCGTAATGAAGGACCTGCGGCTGCAATGTCGGGCCACTCTGGTCTCCGATTCTCCGCCAACCACCCCAGCACCACCCTCAGTTCCGGATCAGCGTCCTGTTCCCCGGCCCAGTGTATCGGGTCGTCGAGCCGCAGAGCCATACAGAGTTCTGCTCTCCCCTCCCTTGCATCCGCACGATTGCAGTGAGAGCAGTCGGTCCCGCACGGCCGTCTCGAGAGCCCATCTGCGTTGGTATGGACGGTTCCTCTTCTGTGCTCAATAGAGAAGTTGTACTCCTGCAGCTTCTCTATCCACCTCGCCACTTGTCCCTCCGGCTCCTTGAAGGACATGAGCCACTTGAGCGATGCGTGGTCTGTCCGAACCGTGAAGTGGATCCCACACAAGTAGTACTTGAAATGCTTCACTGCGTCCACCACTGCCAGCAGCTCTCTCCGGGTCACACAGTAGTTCCTCTCTGCCTTATTGAATGCCCTGCTGTAATAAGCGATCACTCGTTCCCCCTCAGGGGTGACCTGGGCGAGCACCGCTCCCAGGGCATCTCTGCTCGCATCTGTATCCAACAGATACTCTCCATCAGGATCCGGAGTCGTCAGCACTGGGGATTGACACAGAGCGGCCTTGAGTGCGTCGAATGCCTGCTGTTGCTCGGGGCCCCAAGTGAAGCGTACATGATCCTTGGTCAGGAAATTTAGGGGCGCCGCCACCGTCGAGAACCCCGGAATAAATCGTCTGTAGTAGGCCGCCAGACCCACAAACGACTTAACCTCTGATACACTTGTTGGCATTGGCCAGTCCCGAACCGCAGAAGTCTTCTTCTCCACTGTACTCACTCCCTCCCCGCTCAGCTTGTGGCCGAGGAAGATGAGCTCTCTGCGCAGGAACTTGCATTTCCCCGGGTTCAATTTTAACCCCGCCTGCTGTATCTTGGAGAAGGCCAGGCGAAGCGCCCCCAGAGCGGTGTGGAAGTCCGGTCCGTGTATCAGGACATCATCAAGGTAGATCTCTCTGTTCTGTGCGGGCACCTCAGCCAAAACTCTGTCCATAAGTCTTTCAAAGGTCGCTGGCGCGTTGCACAGCCCGAAAGGCATCACTGTGAATTGCCATAATCCCGAGCCTGTGGTGAAAGCTGTCTTGGGCCGGGCAGCAGCTGACAGTGGCACCTGCCAGTATCCGCTCTTTAGGTCCAACGACGAGAACCAAGCGGAGCCCCTGATTCCATCCAGTGCATCGTCGACTCGGGGTGGGGGGTAGGAGTCTTTGACGGTCACGTCATTCACTGGCCGGAAATCCACACAGAAACGCAAATCATCCACATCTTTCTTTGGCACCATGACTACCGGTGAGACCCATGCGCTGTTTGAGGGCTCAATCACTCCAGCCGCCCGCATTTCCTCCAAACACTTTTGTGCTGCTGCCTGTCTTTTCAGCGGGATACGTCGCGGCCGCTGTCTGATGGGGTGAGCCTTGTCCGTGTCTATGTCGTGCTCAATCAATTGCGTCCGGCCCAAGTCTGTGGGGGAGGTGGAGAAAACGGACCGATACTCCCAGAGCACATCGTGCAACTGCCGCTGCTCCATCTCCGAGAGTCCCTCTCTGTTCTGTTCCCACATTGTCTTTACGGCTTCCTCCCGGGGGTCGGGAGTGGGGGAAACCACCGCTCCGCACACGGCCACTGTCTCAGCCGCAGGAACTCCAATCGGTCGGTGCCTCCGCTGGGGTAGGGCCTCCCATGAGGGCTCTGCAGGGGTCTCCTCTTCTGGAGGGGACATATTGAGCCCCCCCTCATGTGTTTGGTCCCTCATCAGAGCATCGTGCTCCCCCACCGGCTGCAACGGCCTTTCCTTTATATCCGCTACGTGCTCTGTCTGTGCTTCCCCCGGACACGCCCCCATTGAGGCTGACTCTCTTAAATCCCCGTCATCCCCCGTTTCTGCGTCCCGGGCCCCCCCCCCACAACATAGGCAGTGGTGTGCCGCCTTTAAATGTCACTGTCCCCCGTGGCCAATCTACCACCCCCCCATTAACCTTCATGAAATCAAACCCCAGAATGCACTGTTCACGGATATCGGCCACCCACATGCGACATGGAAAACTCTGTTCCCCTACCTGCACCACCACTGCATGCTGACCCAGTGTGAGAGCCCTGTCCCCCGTCGCTGTGAGGAAGGGGCGGACATTAGGATTCACTTGCAGCTCCTCCCCTAAAAGATCTGTGCGAATGAATGTTCCCGAAGACCCGGAGTCCACTAAGGCCATAACATGCCTCCCGTTGATTGAAGCCTTCACCCTTGCTACTTCAGGCCCTTGAGGGGCCCCTGTGCACTCTTCAGCCAGACAGTTGTTAAGGCCCGGCGACGGCAGAGAATGTGTCAGGTCCGGGGCGGAGTAACCTCTTCCTACTCCGCCCCCCTCTCGTTTCCCGGCGGGTGCTCCCGCTGGAGTCTGGAGTCCATGGCTAAGGGGCAGCTGTATTGGATGTGCCCCTTCTCACCACATCTATAACAGACACGGTCCTGTGCCTCTGTCCAGCCACGCTGCGATTCTCCGTCCGTTCTGGGGTTTTGAGGGAACTGTGCCTGTGCAGAGGGTCTAGCTGGGGGAAACAGTGATTCTCCGTCCGTCCTGAGGGCTTGCGGGAACCGTGCCTGTGCAGGGGGTCTAGCAGGGAAAAACTGTGATTCTCCGTCCGTCCTGAGGCTTTTAGGGAACCGTGCCTGTGCAGGGGGTCTAGGTGGGGGCAACTGCTGGGGTCTCCTAACCCGTCCTTCAGTGAGTACCTGCTCCACTTCCTGTGCGCGCTCCAATGCGCTATCCCACGAGAGAGGGTTGCTGAGGCGAACCTGCTCCCGCAGTCTGTCAGGGGTCAGTCCACTGATAAAAGCCTCTTTGGCTAGGATGAAACGGTGTTCCTCGCTGAACTCTGGGAATGCCTTACGGGCCAGGTGGCGTAGATCAGCTGCATACACGCCCAGCCTCTCTCCATCCCCGCGTCTCCTCTCGTTGAACTGTTGGCGGGCAGCAGATTTGGATGTAGGCTCCCCAAACTGTCGCTCTATTGCCTTCGCTATTGCCTGGGGGTTGGCCAACTCCGTCTCAGAGAGATCCAACAGGACCCGTCTCCCCTCCCCCTCCAGGGCTGCAGCCAACTGAACCGCGCTCTCAGCCTCGCTCCACCGGTTAGCCCTGGCTATGAGCCGGAATTGTGTCCAGTATGTCTCCCACCCCGGACCACCATCATAACGACCCACTCTCACTGTGTCCCCCCCCCGATAGGGCGCTGCGGCGGTGGCCGGAATTATCCCGGCCAGAGCCCCCGCCAGCGCACTGGTGAATGCACTAGTCAACATCGTAGTGTTGTCTGTCTGCCCGTTGTGGGAACAGGCAGGCTGGTTAGGCGGAGGAACGGTGTAGCTCATATTGACAGTCTCAGGGCCCCCAGCTCGGCTAACAACCGGGCTATAAAACACAGGCTGCACGGGTGTGCTGTGAATATTAAAGCCGCCAGGCCTCCCCCCCGCACCATATCTCACCCCCCCCGAATGTCCAAACATACCCCCCTCATGTCCATTCTCTGCATCCCCGTTATCATTCGCTCGAGAAGCTCCTCTCCGCTCCCCTACCTCCACACTCCACCCCTCTGCACGTAGCTCCTCCGTCCATTCCTCCTCTTCACCCCGCTCCAGGCCAGCCGGCCGTGATGCATCCAGCAGCTTCACTCTGGGTTCTGGTTGAACAGATGACGGTACTCCATATCCCGCCATGCTTTCTTCTCTCCTCTTCTATCTCCTCTTCTTCTCTTTGCTTATATTTATTATCTTCGTTTTTATTTTTATTTTATTTTATTATTTTTTCTTTCCTTCTTCCTCTTTCACCCTCTCTCAGCCACTGGTTGCGTGGCCATGGAAGAGAAAAAAAAATCACGCCTCGTTCTTTCTCCTCCAATTTACTGATACTTTCTTTTTCTTCCTCTCTTTTCTTTCTTTCTTCTTAAATGTTCGTTATTCTTTAACACTCCCTCCTCCTTATCTGCTTTCTGTTAGCCACAGGCGACGTGTGTAAAAAAATCCACACTTCTGGCACCAATGTAGCATTGCGGTGTGGCTAACAAGCTAGCAGAAAGTAGGCAGGAGACAGACATTCACTTTAGCTCAGCCGAGCGTATTTAATACCTGCCGCAGCGTACAGTCTAACCCCGGAGTTGGAGGTGTGCCGGGCGAACGTGACAGCTGGCCGGTAGCTGTCGTTAGCGTCAGACCCGCTTCTATCAGCTCACTTCCAGTTCAGCAGCTAACGTAGTGACATGCTCTACTGTCAGACCGGTCACAACATCCTGGAGTCCCACTCTAACTCTTCCCCGTATTTCCAACCCCGTTCCTATCCGGCCAATACCCATACGGACACACCTCCCTCCAAACAGAACCTCCGAACACAGTAACGTCCTTCCCACTCCTCCCCAATTCCCCAAGTCCATCTCCCCGCGTTACAGTATGTTTAAAATAATCACTTAAAAACAAATGACTTTTTACCCTGTGCTTTAGTTTACTAATATGTCAATGAAAAAGTGTCAGGACAAAAAAGCTTCATAATTATGTTATGATGGTCTTGCAAGAATCTAGCTCATTCATGCAGAGGGACAATGACCAAAGAGAGGGCGCCATTTTAACACCATATAAGGACATAATGGGTGTGCCTTGATGTTTCAGTAAGTGCAAGTTGCTTCAGTTGAAGAGCATCAATATTGAGCAGGATGGTGGATATCGGAAGCCAAAAGCACACAACTCAAAGTCTAAAGCTGTAAGCTTCAGCTGCCATCACCCCACTCATCTCACCCACTCGTGTGAAGTCACATTGTCATGGTGTCTGCCTCGTCACATGACCAGGGAGCATGCGTCATCCAACCAGGAAGACAGAATGAGAGGTTAGTATGATGATCACCCCTTGTATCAGGAGGCCTCTCTCATCTTCTCATGCAAAGCCACGACCAGGACAGCCCAGAGATGGGTTGTTACGCTGCAGGGGACCCAGCCTGGGTAGGAGGATATCTAAAACACTTGGGTTCATTGTGACTACGTATAGTAGTGCTGCTGCTAGCAAAGTTACAGCAGCTGCTTGTCACAAATTCTCTACAGCTACAAAGGTGGAATGGCTGTGTAACAGTGGTGACGGGGACGCCCTGTCATGTGACCAGACAAATGCAGCGCGCGCGGGTATGACACCTAGCACTGTTGCTTTCAAGTATCAACCTCACCCTAATGCCTTAAGACACTTCCTCTGATGAGAGCTGGCACAGCACAGCACACAAGATGCACCCACAGGGGGGAGGAACTCAGAACTGGCTTCCCTCAGCATTCCCAAGTGAAATAAGGGACTAACAATTAATTGCTTCTCAGTGGATACTTCCAAATGAATGATCTACCAAGCCTGCTTAGTCTTCTCGATGCAGCCACCGTTAGGCAGCAGACTTACAACTCTTGGTCTTGCTTGGTCCAACCAAACATCTGTGCTAGGCTTAGCACACTGACCATAACTATTCACCTTATGTAGCCACGCCCATTGTGTGACCGGTTGTGTGGTCGTGTGATGACTTCCGGCAAAGAAAGAGAAAAAGAAAAATGACGGCTGCTCCAATATCATCTAACTCTGAATTAACTAATAATTTAGCCAATTGTATGTAATATACAAAATAAAAGCAAACGGCAATGTCTAAGAAAGCAAAGCCATGTAACTGGCTCGTTAATTCTCGCATTCCAGGGAATTACGTTAACGTCTGCGGGTCTTATTGACGTTAGTGGCTCGAGCTGCGCTCGGAGGAGAGAAAACTATCTGAAGCTTTCTTTGTTGGAGTCCAGGTATGTTTTACAAGAAAGTGCTCGTCATTGTCGACGATAACGTTATCTGACCTGGTTAACAGTGGATACTCCGCTTGCTTGCTGTGGACCGAGCTCAAGGTAGTAGGCTACGTTCTTTGTTTTACCCCCTGCACTGTCCGCTACAAACACAACTCTCTTCTTCTGACGTTCTTTTGGAAGTGTTAACACGACCCGGAAGAATTTGGCCCGCCCCCCGCGCCTGAACATAAGGTGAATAGAGTTAAAGCTATCTGTGAGAAGAATGACGATCATGTGTCACGGTCAAATGTCAAAAGCCAGGTGTGAGTTCTCCTGAGTAGGTGCATCGGGGCTGGTCTGAGCCATCTCTACTGTATGAGCCTACTGATAGAAACAAATGACAAGTTAGAGAGAAGCTGTCAGAGAGAAACATTTGGGAGTTAAGACTTATCACTCAAAGCTAAATCGCTGCGCAGAATGTGACTTCATCCGGAGGGGAGCCGTGTTCTTTAGATATTTTGAATATCATAAATATCCATAATAATAACAAGAAATAGCGATATGGTGATGTTGTGTGTGACTGTCTCTGAGACTGACTATGGTCAGTATTCCCAGATCCAATCACACTATTGCTATACTTCTAATGTGTAGGGGGTAAATAAGGGCCCTGTGTTCTCATGTGTAGGGGGGGGTAAGGGCCCTGTGTTCCTGCTCATACATACCAAGCCACTGGACAAAAGACTTGACCAGAGAAATGATGCTCTTGATGCCCCAGATGTACGTGTACAGGTCGTACAGGATGCTCCGGTTGGGCGAGTTGGTCAGACTTGTGAACATGTGGATGACGGAGCAGCAGATCTCCTCAAACTGCTCGGCCCTAGATTGCCACTCTGCCACCTGCGGCACAAAACAGTGATTGGAAATGAGGGGAAAAGTTGTGGAAAAAAACAGTTGGAATACGAGTACATGTAAATAACGGGCGACAGAGGGACAACGGTCTAATCCGGTGATTCCCAAAGTGTGGCCCGTGGAGGTACTGCCTGGAAAGCCATCCTGGATCCTATGAAACTAGAAGACATCCATTGGCACCGACCATGTCCTGCTAGCTTGTCGGGAAGAGGGATAAATAACGCTGCAAATGTAGGCTAAATCTTGGTGAGGGAAAAACTATTTCAAAGGGGTCCCTTGACCTCTCACCTCCAAGATATCCGAATGAAAATGGGTTCCAATGAGTCTCCTGTTTACAGATAAGGTAGCATTTTTCACAGCATTCATAGCTTGTGGACTGATTTTTTTTTCCCCTGTACAGTTTTCTCAACAAATGTGTTCTGATGAGTAAGCGAGGAGAAAATGTTGGCAATCTGGCTTTTGGGTATTTTGTCAAATGTTTTATGTGGATGGATTATTAATTTCAAGTTCACATGTCATGCTCGTTTTTTTAGATTTTTTTTTTTTGCCTTTTTGCCTTTATTAGATAGGACAGTGGGCAGACATAAAAGGTAGGGAGAGAGAGAGGGGATGACATGCGGCAAAGGACCTCGGGTCGGATTCGAACGCGCGTCGGTCGCGCGAAAGACCGAACCTCCGTGGTACACGTGCTACCAGGTGAGCCTCAAAAGCACGTTCACATGCTCTGTTAACAGAATAAAAAAATATCGGGATATAGTTCATCTGAAGTCTCGTGTGTTGATCAGAGTTGTGATTAAAAGGGTTGGGTGGGCCCCGGAAGATTTTCACATTTCAAAGTGGGCCGTGGCATTCTTACGTGGCTGGGCTTAATGGCTGGGCTAATCTATTTACCCAATACACAGTTACTACAACATGAAGCTCGTTATGTTTCATCTCCCGCCACAAGCACACCACCCAATGGGCAGTATATTGTAGTGCCTAGCACCATCCCCAGGCCTGAATAAGTTCCTTGTCAATAATGGAACAGTTCTAGCAATTCGCTTGGGAAGTTCTTGGTTATCTGGGACCCGTTTCTGGCCTATTTGGTCGAGGTTAATAGCGATACGTGACTCGCCTAACTGACCTCTCATGGACCCTTTACGTGGGATCCCACGGATCTTGCAGGCACATAGGCACCTTACGCGGCTGGTAGTGCCAAGCTGTAGTATTGGAATGTGAATTATATGTTTGTTTTTCTTTCTTTCTGTGTCTGAGCCTTTTGTTCTTCACGTTTTGAAAATTGCAAAATAAAATATTAAAAAAATATATATGTAAGGGATAATGTATATTGAGGCGGTGATTACGGGGGAAATAATGACCGACAGGTGATGATTGAGCCCGACGCGCAGCGGAGGGCTTAATATTCACCTGAAGGTCATTATTTCTGACAAAAATAATTATTCAAATAGATTTTTTAATAGCGTTTTCAACGACAAAGCGGTTTCATTCGTAATTGGCACACAAGACACCACAGCTGCAACTGGTTGGCCTAATTAGTAGTGTTTGCTGACAAAAAGCTCTTATTAACTGATTAATCCAGGTGTGGCAGAGCAGCGGTCGTTTGTTGAGAAATAATGACCGGTGAATCTTGTTGATTGTCTGATTGACCAATCAGAATCGAGTATTCAAGAGAGCCGTGTTCTAAAATAATGTAACAGTTCTCTCAGGGAGGGATGAGGCTCAAACCCACCTTCTCTGGCTCCTCGCCCTCACAGTTGACACTGACGATGCTGCTGTTGGCCCTCAGCCAGTTGAACTCCTTCAACATGTGCACGGCCTTGGGTCCGTGCTCGTAGGGCAGGTAGAAGAGCTCCGCCAGCAGACCCAGGTCCTCCAGCGTGAGGGGCTCTGCTGTGAACAGGGGCTTCTCATCGGGCCCAGGAACAAACAGATCCTGAGGAAACTAAAAAAACAAGCCATCGTGGGACTTTCTAGCAGAAAGGCGTTTTTGTATTCAACTGCAGTGGATGCACACATGGGTGGGGAATCACCAGGTGTCCAACAACACGATATTATCACGATACTGAGTACTGCAATATTGTGATATATTGTGATTTATTATCTTTTGTCGACTGCAAATTATGTCACGAAAGGAAAACCTTGTGTCAACATCTCTTTTATCTAAGATAAAGTTTCCAGTCTGTTCATCTCACTTCAATCATTGTTATTGCAACAAAATTGCCATGCAGACAGACTGACCAACACGTCATAAATGTTGCATGCACCTGATAATTTAAATGATAAAATATTGCAATACTTGGCATTCGTGCGATACAATATATTGCAGCACAAAATATCACGATACTATGCTGTATCGATGGGTTGGACCTGGGGCCCAAGTGCAGCATTGGGCAGGAGAAAGGAAGCATTGGCGTTCTGTGCTATCATGCACGAAGAGGATGAAGTCACTAAGTATGCTGTTTGAGGCTGTTTGAGCAGCTCATCTGTTTGCATGGGAGCGATATCACTTCCACAGTCTTCCTGGATGCACTCCTCAGGAGACTTGAACTCTGCCAGGCTCTCCTTGTCTGTATCCATGGGCTTGAGGTCCTCAGCCATCTTGTCGGCCAGGATGACAACGTGTTTGCCCTCTGCGTCAGCCTCGGCTTCTGTCTCGTCCAGCTTCTCCACCACCATCTCCATGGGTTCCTCATCGGAATCTTTCTTCTCCACCTCCACAACAGACGGGAACAATGTCAAAAATAATTCTCATAACCTTTTCCACAGATGCACACAGAAAAGATTTTGTCGAGACCCACAGCGCATGTGGGGTGGGGAGGGGATCCAGAAATTGGGGGGAGAAAGTCTCTTTTATTTATTTCCTATTATTAATTACATACTACCCAATAAAGAACAGACATTATTTGTAGCCATATGTTTTCTCAAGTGTAATATCACACAGGGACAGAGTGAACAATGTCACACCTGTCTGAGTAAGCAGAAGTTGCCTCTTGGTGAGCACAGTGCAGTGACTCTCTATGGGGTGTAGGGCTGCAACTAACGATTATTTTCATAATCGATTAATCTGACGATTATTTTCCCGATTAATCGATTAGTTGTTTGGTCTATAAAATGTCAGAAAATGGTAGCAAATGACGATCAGTGTTTCCCAAAGTCCAAGATGACATCCTCAAATGTCTTGTTTTGTCCACAACTCAAAGATAATATCAGTTTACTGTCATACAGGAGTAAAGAAATCAGAAAATATTCACATTTAACTCATTCTCTGCCAAGGACGTACCCGGACGTACTTTTAACAATGGCGTTCTGTGCCAAGGACGTACTCGGACGTACTTTCATATTTTGGTTGTTTACATTACATCAGACACTTTCCCAGCCTGTGACATTGTTTCAAGTCAAACTGATAAAAGGAACCCGCTAGTTTAGTATTTATAGTATAGTCACCCATTTAGCAGTAATCTATTTAGCAGTAGCTAGATGAAGAGAGGCGGTCGCCGGCGTGGCCGCAGCCGCAGCACTGCTGGGCGTCCTCAAGGCCCACACTTGGATTCCCCTGGGCCCAGTTCCAGCACGCACCGCGGTCCACGCCAGCGGACAATCGAAGAGACCATGGGGCTTCGTCGTCCCGTGCCCCTGCCCAGGGTCCAGATGGAGCCTGTGGTCGAAACAGAGTCCGACCCAGAGTTCTCGGATGGCGACGATGGCGAGGAAGACGCCAGTGTTTATTTTGTTGTTGCTCCACGACGGAGCGTCAGGGCGACGAAGGCTCCCCTTCACAGCGTTCTGATCCGTCTGACACAGATGAATCGGAGGAGGAGGGAATGGGTGCCACTTCGAGAGAGCGATGACGATGGTAAGAAATAGCCTATTTTTTGTATCGCGTTTGAGATGAAATGATCACACACAGCCGTCTGTGTCACATAAACATTTCAAAGTTTACAGCACTAACGTAGCTATTGTGTGATCTTCTGTGCTAAGTAACGTTAGTTATGAGAGGTAACGTGACAGCAGGTAACGTTACAGCACTCGTTATTCCTGTGTGTGTGTGTGTGTGTGTGTGAGAGAGAGAGAGAGAGAGTGTGTGAGTGTGACCACATAAGGGTTCATTGGTTCCATTTGTTTATGCTTTTATCAAGCTAAGCTAAAAATCCACATGGCAACTGTAAAAGTAAATTATTTATTTGATTTTGTGCACATATTTATCATACTTTGATATTTTGTGTTTTCAGACTCTGAGTCGATGGAGGCGCAGTCCAGTCCTAGTCCCAGTCCTGTGTGTAGTCCTACACCACCTATTTCGGAAAGACCATGTCTCGAAATAGGTTCCAACTTATTCTGAGGTTCTTCCATTTTACTGACAATACTGTAGCAAGGAGGCTGCGGCCAAGCCTCATTTGTCAAGAAACCCCAGGGGCCAGACTCTCTCTCTCTCTCTCTCTCTCTAGGCTCTTTCACACCGGCCTTGAAAGCCGAAAAATGCACGGAAAATAGGATTCGCGCCTCCGATGTGAAAGTCGTGAATGCGCTTTGGTGGACAATTGTTTTACGCCTTTTGTCCCGCGACGGGAGGTAGTAACAGTGCCGGGTTACCTGGCAACCCGCCTCCACTTGAAAGGTCGTCGCAGCGAGCCGGAAAAGGTGGGAATGGTCAGCTCATTCATAAAAAAATTACAGGGGAAATCACCTCATGTGATCAAGAAAAGTGCAGGAGTGAAAGTAAAAAAAGTAGCCTATACAATCATGACTGCAGGGACGCCAGGAGGAATGCTCCGTGCGGTTAGGCTTTATGCTCAAACGATGTTGACATTAGTAGGTAGGCTACAATTAACGGATATAATAATAAGCTTCAGAGGGCTATAGCTGTCTGTGGCGAGTTGGTCTGACTCAGACCAGGTTATTCCCTCTCGAAATCAGCTCTGTGCATTCCCTTACAAAAACTACTAACGTTATTAGTCATGTGCATTTATAGCCCATACTATTCCCCCGACGAACGTTATGCAGACTGCAGCTGTTTGATATGCGGGCGGTCGTGTATCGTTTCAATTTTAGTAGGACACCATATCGATCTGCCCGCCCACCTTGCGAGTGCGGCGGCGGAGCCCGTTTTGGCGAGTCCGCCCACCATGCGAGTGCACCTATCCTCTCCCAGCTCAGCGGACTAGGAGAAGGGAGGGAAGTATTGTTGTTGAATTAATTCGTTCATCATACAGTAGCCTAGGCTACACTAACCTATGAAAATATTTATTTGGGCTAGGAGGAGCTGGAAATCCCTCCGCTCGCCTTTCAATCCGGGAGCAGGGGATTTCACCTGAAAGTACACCACAGCACGGGAAAGTGGCCGTGCTGCTTGGCGCTGTGTGAAAGCAATTTCTGTGGCGAGGGTGCGAGCTTTGCGGGACTCCTAAACGGCAATTTTTGCGCGATCTGTGTGTGAAAGAGCCTTCTCTCTGTAGCCGCTCACTGGGCGGGATGGACCGACACAGCTCCCTCAAATACATTCTCTTATTTTTTATTTTTTTATTTGGGAAAACAAATACTGTATATGTCTGATGTGTCACTGAGGCAAAAAATAAAAGGCTCAAAAGAGAATTCTGCTTGAAACGGTGTCCTTCACTAAAAACCTCTTTTTCTCCTATTTCTCTTCCGAGGAGGGCATTTTTAGTGAAAACAAGCTAACTTCCACTGCTTGTAACTAAACAAGGAAACATGGTAGAGTTTCAGTTTTTTACAAGGGGTAAGAAGAGAGTCTCTGCTTTATTGTGAGATATGTTGTGTAATTTTATTCCTAGCACAGAATATTCTGTGGGTCCTGGAAGATCAGGAAATATGCTCAAAATCCTGGCACTGGGAGCACACAGACCGAAATGACCCTGGCAGAGAATGAGTTAAGAACCTGGAATCAGAGAATTTAGACCTTTTCTCTTAACACATTCACTGCCAGCCATTTTTTTTTTACTGTAGGTAGCTTCTGCCAAAGGTTTTTTTTGAGGATTCTGGCTCATCTTACAAGAGCCGAGGATTATTTTCTGCTTGGACTTTGTGAACACAAAATATCTAAAAAGTACTAATAGAATGTGTGCTTTCTCTGTCTAAAAGAGTTAGTTTGTAGAGTTAGTAGTTATGTAGATATTAGCCGTTGAGTACAGCATGGTTTCAGCGTCTGAGACAGAAAGCTGAGATAATCGCAGTTTTGTGAAATTCAATCAAACAGTCACTTTAACCATTTATTTTTGGCATCAGTAACACATAAGACATCTAAACAATATAGTTCTGAACAGTAATTTCCTCCATATCAGCACCCGCACCCCCTCTCCTTCAAACTCCTCCCTCCGTGGGCGTGTCTCTGGTGGCTTTCAGCAGCGTTTGTCACAAGCGAGTTTCTGCTGCCTGTCTGAGCAGTGAGCAGCCTCCCTCCCTGGCGAGTCTGGATGGGGCTTGCTCGTTTCTTGGGTTTTCGGTTGAGAGCTTTGATGAAGCTTTGTGCGATTCTAGGCTTTATGCTGCGTGTTTCAAAGTGTGTTTTGCACCGAGTCTATTTTTGGAACCCCCCACCGTTGTGCGCCACCGTTGTGCACCAGCGTGAAAGCGTTTTCGCCTACAGTATGAGAATGAGGCTCGTTCGTTTCTGGGTTTTCGGTTGAGCTCAGCTGGAATGAAGCTGCGTGCGATTGTGGGCTTTCTGCCGGTGTTTCAAAGTGTGTTGCACCCATAATCTATTATGCAAATTTGCAATCCCCCACCGCCAGCTCTCAGCGTGAAAGCGAAAGCGTTTCCGCCAATCCATTTTACAGTATGAGAATGGTTTCCTCGCGCGTTCCCCTGCAGTTTTGGCTCTGCTTTTTCTAGTCTGGAGAGCACTGTCGCCCCTTAGTGGGTCGGTGGAATGGGTTGTACACGTTCGGTGGCTCCCATATTTTTATAGGAGACGTGGGGGGCGTTGATCCACGTCCCACCGTCAATTTTTTTTTTTTTTTTTTTTTTGACGACTTGACTCGTCAATGGCAGTCAACCGTTGGATTTTTTTGACGAGTCAACTCGCCATTGGCAGTGAACGTGTTAAAATTGTACTCAAAACGATTATCAAAATAGTTGTCGATTAATTTTCTGTCGATCGACTAATCAATGAATGGTGGCAGCTCTAATGGGGTGTGTAAAGCTCACCTCCTCCTCCTCCTCCTGCTGCTGCTGTTAGGATGACGTCATCATTCCTACCTTGACGTCGTCATTCCTACTATGATGTCATCGATCACTGATGATGTCATGATTCATAAGCTTCTTTCATGCCTTTCGCTGGTGATGTCATAACACAGGTGATGTCATATTCACAGTCGTCATTCCTACTATGATGTCATCGATCACTGATGATGTCATGATTCATAAGCTTCTTTCATGCCTTTCGCTGGTGATGTCATAACACAGGTGATGTCATATTCACATCTATAAGGGCCTGTTCCGGCAGGCTCTCGCGAGTGATTCATAAATTCACATCAAGGATCATACCAATCTCTGCAACGTCTGCAACCTGCAACTTCTGCAACCAGCAACTTCTGCAATCTCTGCGACCGTTCCCAAAACCTCGAACAGTGCAGCTCCAGCTATCAAGCTATCAAGTTCCACAACTCCCCTACTCTTGGAGAGTGTCTTGCCCCTCAACTACCCGCGAATAGATCCACATGTCTGACACCGATCCTGACAGTATGAATCACTCCAAAGTGGATTTAGCAGGCAAATTTAGCCGTTTAGCGATCAAGGAGGACCCACTAGGCGACCAGTCGAAGCAGCGCCGGAGTGAATGGCTGTTGCCCCCCTCGTTTGCTTTCCCCCCCGGCGTTTCCGCCTCGACCTCTTGGGGGGTTCCTCGTCAGACGCCAGTTCCCCCGCCGCCCGCTCCAGGTGGCCTACCAGGCGACTCAACGAAGGGTCTTGTCATCGAGGAGATCTTACAAGCCGTGGTTACCATGATGTCAGACCTGCTTGACACCCAGAAAGTTCAGGCTTCCAAGGCCGAGGATCGGTACGCCCTCCTGGTAAAACGGCTAGATCGTCTCGACGGACTAAACCCCCCTGAGGGTGTCATTCTGCAGACTTCCGCTCCTCCTGCCCCAGCTTCCGAGGGCACTGTCGTCCCGGAGGTTTCCAGACCTGCTACCCCCCCCCTCGCTACTGCGGCCGTTGCTTCTAGCTCTGCCTCTCGGCCGCCTCCAGCTGCTAAGGGCATATTCTGGGGGGGAGTTCGCGTCATCCCAGAGCAGGGGCAGCCACATTTGAGTCCCAGCAGCCATCTGTACCGTGATCTGACCGGCAGGGTTCGCATCACACCAGAGGAGAGGCAGCGCCGTTTGGACACCCGGAGCTGCCTGTACTGTGGTCGAGCCGGGCATTACCTCTCCGCCTGCCCCCGGCGTCCAGTAAGTGGTCCCACCGCTCGCCGGCCCGTGGTACTCTCAGTGGATCAAGACTCTACGTGTCCAGCCAAGAAATCTGTACGGTTGGGTAGCGTTCCCTGCAGGACCCAGGAGTGGCAGTGTGTCTCCAAGAGGGTTAGGGAGTTGGAGAGGACTGTCGATCGTCTCATGGGGAAGTTCAATCGCTGCCTGCAGATCGGCTCCGTCCCCCCGCAGGGGGCCTCCGAGTCTGCTGGCCCTGAGGCACAACCTATGGACCTGCCCCTCGCCGAGTCTGAACCCGTACCTGAGGCACAACCTGTGGACCTTCCCCTCGCCGAGTCTGAACCCGTACCCCAGCAGCAGCCAATTCCTGTCCCTGACCAACACGTAGGTTCCAGCCTCATGCTGGGAGGCTCCCGTAGTGTCGCCAGCCCTCGGTCAAGAGCAAGAAGAAATAAGAGGCGTTTAAAGGAGGAGACGGTGGGTGACCCCCCCAAACTACAGGTCGGGAGGGCAGGCCTCGCTGTGTCAGATCCCCCTGCGGCTCTGCCTTCGGTGACGGCGGCATTTGACCCTTTTGATGGTCTCCAGCCTCCCGTGTTTGGATCGTGCCCCGGGGGATGGCCGGCCCCAGAGGATCCACCGGACCCGGTGGAAGTTCTGGCTACGTATCGGTCCATCTATGGCTTCGATATCCTGTATTAGGGAGGAGCACCTCCACTGTCCTACACCCCCTTTGGGGTCTGACCACCTGCATCTAACCACCTGCTGAAGAGCACCTCACTCTCTTACACCCCCTTTGGGGCCTAACCACCTGCGTTTAACCACCTGCGGAAGAGCACCTCCACCAGAACCTACGGATTTTTTGTCTCCCAGATGCCATCCTTGATGGCCTCATTGGACGCCAGGTGACGTCCGTTGAGGGGAGGGTACTGTTAGGATGACGTCATCATTCCTACCTTGACGTCGTCATTCCTACTATGATGTCATCGATCACTGATGATGTCATGATTCATAAGCTTCTTTCATGCCTTTCGCTGGTGATGTCATAACACAGGTGATGTCATATTCACAGTCGTCATTCCTACTATGATGTCATCGATCACTGATGATGTCATGATTCATAAGCTTCTTTCATGCCTTTCGCTGGTGATGTCATAACACAGGTGATGTCATATTCACATCTATAAGGGCCTGTTCCGGCAGGCTCTCGCGAGTGATTCATAAATTCACATCAAGGATCATACCAATCTCTGCAACGTCTGCAACCTGCAACTTCTGCAACCAGCAACTTCTGCAATCTCTGCGACCGTTCCCAAAACCTCGAACAGTGCAGCTCCAGCTATCAAGCTATCAAGTTCCACAACTCCCCTACTCTTGGAGAGTGTCTTGCCCCTCAACTACCCGCGAATAGATCCACATGTCTGACACCGATCCTGACAGCTGCCCTCTTTTGGCCATGGGGTGTGCGTCTGGGTCGGGGCAGAGGGAGGGCAGGGCTGGAGACATGACGGGCTGCTGGAACACAGTGGTGACTGTCGTAGGGGAGCAGAGAGGGGGGGCACTCAGGGACAACACGTCTATGGTTGAGTTTTGGGCACCGCTGTGAGGCACCTGTCGACCTGGAAGACAAGAGCAGAGCCTCATGGCACGGTGTTCCCTCACCTAACGTAAAAAATAGCATTTTAAGACGATCCATGAAATATTATGAGCCTGTTTTCAAGATGCCAGAAAAGCCATAAGCATGGAGCTGTGACACTCACTGCACAACACACAGACACAACACAGGCCGTATGGGAGGTAACAATGGGGGCTACTCTTACTGTTGTATTGGTGAGGCACGCCAAACTCCACGAGCCACTCTGTGAGGGCCAGTTTAAGGGCGAGCTGAGGACTGTACAGCAGGTCTGTCTCCAGTTCCTCATCGCTGCCCTCGTTCTCCAACTTATGTATCCCAATCTGGATGGACACTGTGCTGTCCTCACCATCCGCTGGGAAGAGGACAGAGGAGGAGGAGAGAGAGAAAAAATGACAGCATTAATATACAGTCCTATTACTATACCAGATGATGTGTGGCACAACCTCATACTGTTTGAACAAACCACTATTTATTTATATATATATATATATATATATATATATATATATATATATATATATATATATATATATATACACACACACACACACACACATATATATATATTATATTATATATATATATACACACACACATATTAATTATAATATGGGTTTGTAAACGTTCCCATCATACTTACTCATGACCACATCCTTGCGCACCCCGTTCATGTTGGACTTGTACCAGGTGGCCAGGGTGTGGATGGGAACAAAGTTGGACTCAAACTCGCAGTTGGGGTTGGTGAGGACTCCCTTCAACCTAGGGATGAGCTCGGTGGTGCGGCCCTTGTACGGACCCAGGAAGAGCCTCTTCTGGTCATAATCGTTGGCGTGGATGTTGTCCCAGATCACCGGGGATCTTCTCAGGATCTTAGTCACCTCCTCAATAGACTCCACTGTGATATCTTTGGACACCACCTTGGGCCCTGGAGAAAGGACACCACACACAGGGATTTATCATGTGAATCTTTGAGGCCATTTACACCTGGCGTTAACATGCGTTTTCTGTGATCAGATTGCAATCAGATTGTGTTTTATGACTTGAAATGCCAGGTGTAAACACCCCCAAAACGCATTGAAGAAGGATTCCAATCTGATCGGCCAAACCACCTCCGGAGGTGGTCAGGGATGCATTGTGTACACATTGAACTCAAGTGTAAATGCAATGTGTCCTCTCAATCTGGATACAGCATCTTTATGCAGATTGAGAGGACAACCATTTCTGCAATCAGATTGCAGAAAACGCATGTTAACGCCAGGTGTAAATGGCCTCTTTGACTCCAAGTCATGAACACTAATGTGCATATGGTTAGTAATAATAATGCTGTTGGCCAACTGCCAATAGATTGCGTCTAGGGCTGGGAAATCTGGGAATCCATCATTTAATTAATATATATATATATATATATATATATATATATATATATATATATATATATATATATATATATATATATATATATAATTTCACAGTAGCAAGTAGTATCAAAACTTCTTCAGTCAAATACCTGCATTCAATCATTTTGTACACGGATCTAGAAAAAAAAACTCTTTATTTGGTTTTGCTCACAGCCAATCACCACAAGTCTTCTTAGATGTAATGCAACGTGTGATTGGCCCACTCCCACAGCAGCTACAACTCATAAGGTCTGTGGTGGTGAAGTCGAGTGTGTCACATGTGACAGAGAGTTGGTAGTTTGGCGCCGAAAAAGGTATCGAATCGAGTTCTCTATTGGTATCGGTATCAGTGTAAGGGGACCGGTCCGGTAGGTGCTGGTATCGTAATTTTTTAACGTAAACACACAGCTGCTCATGTTCTAGACCGGATATTGCTCCCAGAATTATTTTACAGCGGAGGTGGATAAATAAAGTTGATTTGATTTGACTTGACAGAAATATTAAGACAGACTTATTGTGAGGTAGGAAAGTTAGCCACCAAATGTATGGTTTATCATACATTTTCCACTGGCCCTGGAGGTCAGCAACCTCGGCCGCCTCTATATTCCTCCACTGGACCAATGCATTAGCCAGGTCAGCCTCCTTCTTCTGGCTCCTAGTGAGGGGGGAAACCACCATCAACAAATAGGATTCACTACAGCAGGAGACTTGACCCGCCCCCCCAATATAAGCTGTTCTCTCTTGCATCGCACCAAACTCCATTCAAAAATCTGGCAGTTTAAAGCTGCACTTGCTCAGCAACAAGGTAACATACATGGTGATGAACATCACTTCAGACCTTTATTATGATCTGTTAGGAACCACTCCTCAATTCAGCACACATGGAATCCACTAATTAGCACTTATTTCATTGTCATTTAAACTTTAAATCTTTTCCCACCCAAATACTAAGTGATGAGCAGGCAGCATAGTGGCTCACTTTCATGCCAACAATTTAGATTGTAGTACTAGGTATGTAGGTACAGTATGTATGTATTTATGTATGTATGTATGTATGTATAGAAATAAACATGTTTACAGCCTGGTTCAAAAGACAATTTTGGGGTGAATTTCTATGTAACTCAACCTAAATAACCGATAAAAAAATACTGTTTTGGGAGCAGTGTTACTTTACATTAGTAACTTAGTTACAGTTACTAGTTACTGCTCTGAAAAGTAACTCAGTTACTTTAAGTTACTCGTTACTTTCCAGGTAACTAGTTACTAGGAAAGTTACTTTTGAGTTACTTTTTTTTAACTCAATTCTCTTAGTAATGCAGACACATTATTTTGGGGTTGCTGTAGCACAGTGTGGGACAACACAACTGTCAAATTTGATCATTGTACCCATTATCACTATGACGAAAAGTAGTGGAACAAGAAAACACAACATTTAGGCATTGAGGCATATTTATTATTGCCTTCAAAAAGTAGCCAGTACACTTTTGGCAGTGTATAATTAACAATTGTATAAGTAGTAGTCTATAATATCCTGGCTGCTGAACAACATAAACACTGTGGGTAACAGCGGAGTGACACTCAGCAGCAGAGCCCAGCGCTGCCTGCAGATAGGGACAGAGCAGAGCCCCAAAGCAGCCGCTCGTCGCGGCTGCCTTTAATAGCAGTTCATCTCCAAAAGGCAGCAGACTTGCAGGCATTTTTTTTGCCATTTCATGACAACGCAAAACACACCGTGAACACCCTCCAACGCGAGGGGAATCTGTGAGTGAGAGACGAGTGCTGTGCTTGCCTGGGTGCAGCAGGGCACTGGTGACAGACAGCCTGAGAGAAGCGAGGAGGAGAGGGCTCCATGCTGCTGACTCGCAGAGCTGTGTGAAGTGAACACCGCTACCGTACACAACACAGCTCGCGCAAAATGACCCATTTCACTATCAGAATTTGGTCCAGTAACATTAGAAAGTATAGAAGTGCCGCACGATTAGCCTACTTCCTCATCAGACCGCCGTCAGACTCCAGGCATTTTCCTCTCTACCCTCGCTGCTGTAGGTCCCGCACAGAATTGTGAAGTAAGAGTAACGAGCCTGTTTAAACCGCAATAATTGTAAGTACGTTACGTTACTGATGAAGTAATTTGTTACAGTACTCGTTACCGCAAAAAGTAACTTAGTTACTGTAACGCGTTACTTAATAACGCGTTAGTCCCAACACTGTTTGGGAGTGATTGACAGGTGGCCTGTCCAGTGATCGCGCAGCTCGCCGATCACGGACCAATAGCAGCCGGCTCTGTGGGAAAACCCTGATCTCGCGTGAGCTGTGTGAGATTGACTGGTTGAAGCTACAATTGTTGAGCAAAGTCTTAAGGATCAGTTTATGCAGAAATGGCAAAGTGAGCTCAGAAGCATGAAATCATGTGACTTGTACGTAGAATTAAAAAAATAACTCAAACTGGAAAATTATCTGCTGTATGTAAACCAAAGGCATAGACATGCAATCTGTAACTTCAGGGTTAATAACACCAGAATCCCCAAGGTTGTTGGTAGATATAAAGGACTGCATAGAAGTATGAGGATCTGTAACCTCTGTAGTGACAACTGTGTGGGAGACGAGTATCATGTTTTGTTTGAATGCAAGAATGCAATTATTTTGAATTTCAGAGAGTTATATTTACCCAGATATTATTTAACTTGTCCATCTATGTTTAAACTGATCTTACTACTACAATCAGACAGACAAAAAGTAATGTGTAAATTAGGTGCTTTTTTGAAGAATGTCCTGCCTCTGTTCAAATGACATATGCAGCCATGCCTTGTGCCATTGTAGCCTATTGTTTTTGTATGTTTTGTTTGTGCTCCATACCATGTGATCATGGTCAATGAGTCACATTAAATAAATGAAATGAAAGAGGAGAAAAGATAAACACAGGGAAAGTGTTAACATCCATGTCCCAAATCATGTTTTCAAACCCTATAACAGATCCCAGACACAAGCGTGGAGAGAACTCAACTGTTTTTGAGGCCGGAGACGGCGATGACGGGATCGGAGCCGTCCAGACGAACGCTACCGATGACCGAGAGTTTAGCGTCGGCCCAGTACAGACGCTCGTTGAAGTAATCCACTGCCAGACCTGTAGAGACAGAATGCAAAAAGAGCTTGCAGATAACGATATAAGATGTCATATACTGTAATGCTATGCTACAAGCTACAATGCTAATGCCATACTGTCTGACCGCCTGCCCCGCCGCAAACACTTTATAGCAGTGGTGACCAATTTGGGGCCCGCGGGCCAAACTTGGCTCTGTTTGTTTTGGCCCGCCACGGATTTGGGGGGAAAAATGCAAAAAAAAATATATATATATATAAATGCTGAGCAGCGGGATATATGCCACAACACACGCTGCTCGAGTGCTATATTGCTTTTATAAAACGGTTTCCAAGTATGATAATATAATAATAATAATAATAATACTGTAGCGACCCAGAGTTTGACATGTCGGTGGCGATTACGACGTTACGTGAAGGCAGTGGACCAGCCAGTGTGTAGGGGACTTCCGGTCTCGGGTGGGGAGCCAGTCTGAAGATACGAGGAAGCCGACTGGACGTGTGTGTAGCTAGGAGCTGTGTGTGTGTAGCTAGGGGCTATGAGTGTGAACCGTGAATAAAGACTGTACCAAGTATTGCCTCTTCTCCTCCTCACTTAACAGTCCCGGGAGCGGGCTGTTACAATACTATAAGTCCGACTGGCATGGCATTCTGATAGAGTCAGTTGAAACACTACTGTAAGGCGGGACCGCAAGAACGTGCGGGTGATTTGATTGGATCGTTCTGGAGACTGAAGTTGACATTGGCCAATCCTGGCGCTTGCTGAGAAGCTGAGTGCTTTCTGCAAAGCCCGACACCAACTAACGTTACGGGGTTAAATGCGGGGTTAACAGCCTTTTTTTTGCAAAGAAGACATTAGCCCGCGTCTATTCTTGTACAAAACATAATTTTCTGCGAAGTATTAGTAAAGTTATAAGCGAAGATCGATTCACAAGGATCTGACAGCTGTCTCCGCCATTTGTTTTTTTTGAGGTAACCAAAGGCTTTTAGTAAGAGAGTTGCCATGGCAACCAATAACCCATGGCCATGGGTTATTGGAGTGGGTTATTGGATTTATACAATGGCTGTGAACCAAACAGATTGCTTGATTTGAGAGAGCCGTTTTATAATTAAGCAATATAGCATGAGAGCCAGTGTGTTGTGGCAAATATAATGTCTCTCCCTCTCTCAGACTGATGACATCACTGATGACATCATCACTGATGACATCACTGATGACATGAGAAATTATTATTATTATCACTTCGAAACACAGTGCAAAACTTGTCATCTCAAGACAAAAATAAATTAACAATAACCGTATACGATTATAGCAGCAGCCAATGACAGTGAGTGCAGTACAGAGTCCAGGTCTGTCTGTCTCTCAGGTGTAATAATCCCACAATGATCACGGCTTTAACAAGCATCACAGGCTGTGTAAACAGTGTAAAGTGGGCTCTAAAGCTTCTGGCATACTCTTCGCGCACGCGCTGGAGGCGGGGCTCCGAGGAGGGCGCGCACACTCTGCGCGGGCCAAAACAGAACATACTCAGTGCGCAGCTCGCTCCTCCCACCCCCCTCCTCCTGTGGAAGCTCCAGGGGAAAATGGTGGCGATTAGTGCCAGGCAGTCTGAATGAAATTGAATGTAACGTTCCCAATTCTATGTATTAAATTCTAAAAAACGACCCTCAACATTTGGGAAGGCTAAGCCACACAACTAGTTTGTTATAATCGAACATCATGCTTCAAAGGCGACTTTACGATGATGAGGACGGTGAGGACTCAATCACAGCAGATATCCACTGATAGCTGGGGACCAGCCTGGAGCCTGTGAGTGTGGTGGTCTGTCCTGGGGACCAGCTTGGAGCCTGTGAGTGTGGTGGTCTGTCCTGGGGACCAGCCTGGAGCCTGTGAGTGTGGTGGTGGTCTGTCCTGGGGACCAGCCTGGAGCCTGTGTGAGTGTGGTGGTCTGTCCTGGGGACCAGCCTGGAGCCTGTGAGTGTGGTGGTGGTCTGTCCTGGGGACCAGCCTGGAGACTGTGAGTGCGGTGGTGGTCTGTCCTGGGGACCAGCCTGGAGCCTGTGAGTGCGGTGGTGGTCTGTCCTGGGGACCAGCCTGGAGCCTGTGAGTGCGGTGGTGGTCTGTCCTGGGGACCAGCCTGGAGCCTGTGAGTGTGGTGGTGGTCTGTCCTGGGGACCAGCCTGGAGCCTGTGAGTGTGGTGGTGGTCTGTCCTGGGGACCAGCCTGGAGCCTGTGAGTGTGGTGGTGGTCTGTCCTGGGGACCAGCCTGGAGCCTGTGAGTGTGGTGGTGGTCTGTCCTGGGGACCAGCCTGGAGCCTGTGAGTGTGGTGGTGGTCTGTCCTGGGGACCAGCCTGGAGCCTGTGAGTGTGGTGGTGGTCTGTCCTGGGGACCAGCCTGGAGCCTGTGAGTGTGGTGGCTGAGAGGAGAATGTTGTCCAAACTGCTGACCATCATGGACAACGCCTCTCATCCACTCCATCACACTCTGGCCAGGAGCACGTTCAGCACCAGGCTCATTCTGCCCCGGTGCACCACAGGAGGTCCTTCCTGCCCACAGCCATCAGACTCTGCAATGCCTCCCTGAGCTAACCACCCCCACCACCCCACACGGACTGGCTCACCTATTACTTATTAGTATTATATTATTCACTTGTGTATAACTATGTCCATACTGTATATAATTGTGTAATATGTAAATCTGTTGCATAAATGTGTATTTATTACATAATATGTAAATTTGTTACATAAATATGTATTTGTCAGATACATTTATGGATGTATAATTCAGCTAAATGCTATTCATACTTTATTTCTTACTTCTATTCTTATTTTATTGCTTGTGTGCTGTATTGCTGCTGTAACAAAAGAAGTTCCCCTCGGGAATTAATCAAAGTACCTACCTAGCTTACAATTAGGACACTATCATAGCTGCGTAGTGATATAGCAAAGGACAGTTCCCTGTCCATTATATAGGGCATCTGCAGGTCAATACCCTTTTAGCACCTTGAATTGGATTTAAGACCACTTGAACAGCAAAATATAGAAAGCGGCTTATTTTCCTTATACATGTTCTGAAACTATGAATGGGCACAATATGAAACATTGAAAAATCAATAAGCGATTTCCACTGCGTTTCTTTAAGCAGATGTGATGCTGCTCAGTCACACCTTTTGATGAAACTACATAACTCTGCTTTAACCACAATCACAGAATGTCCAGAATCTGTCAAAACCACTGCCTACTGTTATAGTTGCATTACGAGGAAACTCCAGTGATAATAAACCTGCATTAAACATTGGTTAAAAAAAAGGGGGGGGTGCATTTATTAAATGTATGTAAGAAACTAACTACCGTAAATTCCGGACTATAAGCCGCACCGGTGTATAAGCCGCACCTGCAAAGTTGACTATTTTTTTCTTATATAAGCCGCACCGGACTATAAGCCGGTATTTTTTTTAATTTATTTTTTGTGTTTTAATGTTTAATTACCGTATGTATGTTTGAGGAAGCTCCCATTTATTAACATTTCAACAAAACAACATAACACAACACCACCTGTGTTGTTTTTTACAGTGCACACAGTGTCATACAGTGTCATACAGTGTCATACAGTGTCATACAGTGTGGTGAAAAGAGGGCAAGAGAGGAAATTAAAACAGAAGTGGATTTATAGTTAGAAAGAGTGCTAAAAAAGAGATTTTTTTTTTTTTTTTTTTTTTTTTTTTAAATCCATAGATAAGCCGCACCGTTATATAAGCCGCAGGGGCCAAAAAAGGCCAAAAAACGGGAAAAAAGGTGCGGCTTATAGTCCGGAATTTACGGTAATACTTTTTTTTATATATAATTTAAAGCATTTTCAGACTTTTATGGACAGAGCAAGTCCAAGCAAACTCACCTCAAAGAACTTCATACCAGGCTTCACAATCTCCGCTATGGCAGCTGCTGAGGGACACATGGAGTCCAACTGCTCCTCAGTCAGAGAAGGCACACCTAGACGAGAAGATAGACATTTAGTTAAAGTCCAGGGTGCATACAGTCAATACACACACACACACACACACACACAAACATACAAGAACATATACCCAACCCGCACACAACATAAATATGTCTAGGTATGTGTATGTGTGTGTGTGTGTGTGTGTGTGTGTGTGTGTGTGTGTGTGTGTGTATGTGTGTGTGTGTGTGTGTGAGAGAGAGTGAGTGTGTGTGTGTGAGAGAGTGTGTGTCTGAGTATTTTCTCACAGCAGCGTTTGTCAGCAGCCTTCATCGTGGCGCTCTCCAGCTCCTTCTCCATCTTCTTGATCTTCTCTCTAAGATCCGCCTCCAAACGTGCCTTTAGCTCCTACCCTTCAGACACCTTCTTCTCCAGTGCTTTATTCGCTGCAAGGCCAGTGACATCATCAATCATGTATATAATCATGTTTTCAAACTAAAGGCCAGATACCTGGTTTTAAGAGTCCGATAAAACTGCCGGTAACTTTCAACAGAATCATCTGATCTTTGATAGATTTGCTGAATGGGTTGGTGGTGCATATTTTGCATGTATGGTAAATGGTAAATGGCCTGCATTTATATAGCGCTTTTATCCAAAGCGCTTTACAATCAGTAGGTACATTCACCCATTCACACACCGATGGTGGCAGGGTGCCACGCAGCGTGCTGGCACACCATCAGGAGCAATTTGGGGTTCAGTATCTTGCCCAAGGACACTTCGACATGCAGACTGGAGGAGCCGGGAATCGAACCACCGACCTCTTTCATCCAAAGCGATTAGTGACGACCCGCTCTACCTCCTGAGCTACAGCCGCCCCGTATGCTACATTGTTCTGAATGAAAACAAATCACTGGTGGTTTAGAGGTGGAATATTATTCAAATCTAAAATAAAATTGCAAACCAAAGAGTGAGTCTTACCCTCCCCAGTGTCTTTGACCAGTTTGCTGAGCTCCTCCACTGCTCTGCTCAGCTCTTGGTTCTGGGTCTCGCAGTCTGCCGATGCCTCCTACAGGGGGAAACAGAGACATCAGATACTGGCTGCCCCCTACAGGGGGAAACAGAGACATCAGATACTGGCTGCCCCCTACAGGGGGAAACAGAGACATCAGATACTGGCTGCCTCCTACAGGGGGAAACAGAGACATCAGATACAGTCTGCCGCTGCCTCCTACAGGGGGAAACAGAGACATCAGATACAGTCTGCCGCTGCCTCCTACAGGGGGAAACAGAGACATCAGATACAGTCTGCCGCTGCCTCCTACAGGGGGAAACAGAGACATCAGATACAGTCTGCCGCTGCCTCCTACAGGGGGAAACAGAGACAGTCTGCCGCTGCCTCCTACAGGGGGAAACAGAGACAGTCTGCCGCTGCCTCCTACAGGGGGAAACAGAGACATCAGATACTGGCTGCCTCCTACAGGGGGAAACAGAGACATCAGATACAGTCTGCCGCTGCCTCCTACAGGGGGAAACAGAGACATCAGATACAGTCTGCCGCTGCCTCCTACAGGGGGAAACAGAGACATCAGATACAGTCTGCCGCTGCCTCCTACAGGGGGAAACAGAGACATCAGATACTGGCTGCCTCCTACAGGGGGAAACAGAGACATCAGATACAGTCTGCCGCTGCCTCCTACAGGGGGAAACAGAGACATCAGATACTGGCTGCCTCCTACAGGGGGAAACAGAGACATCAGATACAGTCTGCCGCTGCCTCCTACAGGGGGAAACAGAGACATCAGATACTGGCTGCCTCCTACAGGGGGAAACAGAGACATCAGATACAGTCTGCCGCTGCCTCCTACAGGGGGAAACAGAGACA
>NW_028152193.1:227500-320000 GCF_964638095.1 Poromitra crassiceps
AGCTGTTGGCCGCAGAACAGCCAAACACTCGCGGCTGCACAAAAGTGTCTCTCCTCCCTGGTGGGAGTTTGCCACTGTCACACATCATGGATCAACCTCATGAATAGCCATGAGCCTGCAGACGACTGATTACCGTAAATTCCGGACTATAAGCCGCGGCTTTTTTCCCGTTTTTTGGCCCCTGCGGCTTATATAACGGTGCGTCTTATCTATGGATTTTTTCAGAAAAAAAAAAAAAAAAAAAAAAAAATCTCTCTTTTTTAGCACTCTTTCTAACTATAAATCCACTTCTGTTTTAATTTCCTCTCTTGCCCTCTTTTCACCACACCGCGGACACTGTGTGCACTGTAAAAATAAACAACGGTGGTGTTGTGTTATGTTGTTTTGTTGAAATGTTACGGTAATACGGTAAATGGGAGCTTCCTCAAACAGCCATCTCTTTCCCGACAATCCCCTCTGTGCGTGACCACTTACATATGGTAATTACGGTAAGCAAACGGCCACAAGCCCATCAACTCCCTCCCCCGACTACCAGGAGAAAATCACAAACTTCGGCGAATTCACACAAAGGAAGATCAAGGAATATTCCATCGAACCGGAGCAGATCATAAATATGGATGAAGTGCCTTTGACGTTCGACCTGCCACTCACTCGGACTGTTAACAAGAAGCGCCCTGGAGGATTCTTTCACCAAAAAAAAGCTTTGCTCGTTCTCGACAGCATGAGAACGAGCAGTAGATGATCATGAGGTGGTTTTTCAGACGTGTCGATATAGCAGTTTATCGCAAAAGTGTAATGGAAACACATTTTTCGCATTTGCACGTCATGTGACCCATATTATCCCTTGGAAAAGGAGCGGAAAATAAGTTTGGTAAGTAAGGTTCGATAGCCGTGTCAAAACCTCCGCAGCAAGTGGAAAACTTTGAAGCAACGCTACCTAGCAGAAAGACGAGTGTTGTGCAAAAGCGTAGCCGGGCAAATTAGATAATGTTTAATGGCAGAAATCGGTCCATGGTGACAGCAGGCTGCCTGTGTGCGCGCATTTGGCACAGCGGCGAGATGAGAGGATGAAAAGCACACACTGGTGCGGTGGTGCTGTCTGAAGTGAATACAGTGACTGTGAGTAGGCTAATACATTGCACACGTTTCAGGTGCAATTATAGAACCAAATCAGCCTTTTCCCCCCTCCATCTCTAAATCGGACCAGTTGTAGGCTATTAGGCTACCTTTTTTCCTCTGCCTGTCGCGCTGACTGCATTCACGCAGCCAGCAACATTTTGCGACTCATTTTCTTTTGAATTGATAATCAGGCTCGTTTATATGCATTGTAACTTCATGTTGGGATTTCCATTGACCATTGGTTGGATTTGAGCATGCAGGGGACGGGATATGGGGCAGATCCCCGTGCGTAATCACTGTGGCAGCTGCTGCAACGGGGAATCACTCAAACGCAACTTCAATGGAAACGCCTACAAGTCGCAATTGTACATTGTCGAAGTTGTAGAAATATCGCAATTCTTTTGCGAAAAACTGTAATGGAAACACAGCTATAGATGAAGAGGAGTTCGTTGGTTTTGAGTGACAATGAAGGAGAGAGGAGAGTGGTTGACGAAGCCACCCTGAACCTGTTCGTTTCCGACACTGAAGATGAGGACTTTGGTGGTTTCAGTACGCAGGAAGAAGAGGAAGACGAGCATTAGTGACTTGACTTCTCTGGTTACAGGTTTGCTGCACATATAGCCTATTGTTGTGTGATTTTGTCTGGGGATTAGTGACCTGACTTTTGTTTTGTTTTGTTGAAATGTTAATAAATGGGAGCTTCCCCAAACAGCCATCGCTTTCCCGACATTCCTCTCTGTGCACGAACCCTTTCATATGGTAATTAAACATCAAAACACCCGCGGCTTATAGACCGGTGCGGCTTATAGAAGAAAAAAATAGTCAATTTTGGTCCCGCGGCTTATACACCGGTGCGTCTTATAGTCCGGAATTTACGGTACTTGTGTGTGTGGATATCCCACCAGACAGAAGCAGTCAAATATGTGAGTGTGGATATCCCACCAGACAGAAGCAGTCAAATATGTGAGTGTGGATATCCCACCAGACAGAAGCAGTCAAATATGTGAGTGTGGATATCCCACCAGACAGAAGCAGTCAAATATGTGAGTGTGGATATCCCACCAGACAGAAGCAGTCAAATATGTGTGTGTGGATATCCCACCAGACAGAAGCAGTCAAATATGTGAGTGTGGATATCCCACCAGACAGAAGCAGTCAAATATGTGAGTGTGGATATCCCACCAGACAGAAGCAGTCAAATATGTGAGTGTGGATATCCCACCAGACAGAAGCAGTCAAATATGTGTGTGTGGATATCCCACCAGACAGAAGCAGTCAAATATGTGAGTGTGGATATCCCACCAGACAGAAGCAGTCAAATATGTGACTGATTACTTGTGTGTGTGGATATCCCACCAGACAGAAGCAGTCAAATATGTGAGTGTGGATATCCCACCAGACAGAAGCAGTCAAATATGTGTGTGTGGATATCCCACCAGACAGAAGCAGTCAAATATGTGTGTGTGGATATCCCACCAGACAGAAGCAGTCAAATATGTGAGTGAGCCAGCGAGCCCCCCTCCCGCTGACACCTCCTGCCAGCCTTAAAGCTCATTTATACTAACTGTGGAGTGTCTGGTGTTCGTGGAGCGGAGGCTCTGTGCGGCTAGCGCGGCGCTCTGCAGAGGTGAAAGAACTACAAGGCAGAGGCGCTTCTCGGTGGCGTCACACCCGGTCTCCGCCTAGAGCCCGCCCCTAGCTGCCTCTGATTGGGTCGCCTGGGCGCGAGCCGGTTTAAACTCAAATCTTGAGAGGATACCAGATGGAGGAGGGATTGTGAATTTGTGAACAATACCGCCCCATCTGGCGGAGTCAGGTTAGCTCTAATCTGCACTGAAGTAACTTTTAGCTTGTGATGTAGCAGCAGTAGTACTCTACCTATTTTGTATGCACTTTTATACATTTTATAAATATTTTTTGCCGGAACCAGGAGGTCCAGCCTAGAAAAGGCTCAGGGGCTTACTGACTCACTCACTCACTCACTAGGTAGGCATGTTTACATGGAGCCTAATAATCAGATTTTAATAGGTTTAAAATCTTAAACAGATTAAACTAAACACCTCAATTAGAGTAAACAGGTCCAAACCGATTGAAATTTAAATCGGTTGCAGAGGTGCAGTTTAAACCTTTTCATAAACTGATCAAAAGAAAAATGTTAGCATGTAAACGATGAAACTGATTACTCTCTGGAGGAGAGGAGAGGAGAGGAGAGGAGAGGAGAGGAGAGGAGAGGAGAGGAGAGGAGAGGAGAGGAGAGCAGAGGAGAGGAGAGGAGGAGAGGAGAGGAGAGGAGAGGAGAGGAGAGGAGAGGAGAGGAGCTGCTGCCAGAAGAGTTATTTTCTATGCTCGGACAAAGCAGATATTTTCAACACCCCGACAAGGAGAAACCCGCACGGAGTAACGTTAGGCTATAGCAGCTCCAAACGTTTTCTCGTCAGGATTCCGTGTCTCTCATTTCCCTGTGACAGTCTATATGTATCAGTGATTTATAATAATTGCGGAGATTGTCTGCAATATTGATGATTCTATTGAAAAAGAATATCTCGGAGCAGCTCATTAAAAAAATTATGAAACTAACATTGTGAAGTGTTATGAATGATACAGGTGGAGTCTCACTGAGAGCAATGCTCTGTCTCTTTTTCAGGAGCGCCCTGTTTTCATTCACACACATTCACACCTGGAAGCTGACCAGTACAACCACAGTCTGATCTGCTGGCCACTGAGCAGCTCCACTGGAGCAGTTGGGGTTAAGGGCCTTGCTCAAGGGCACCTGAGTGGTGGTAATGAGGGAGGGGCAAACACTGTTTTTTGCGCTTTCCCCACCCAGATTTACTGTATCCTGCCATTTATCTCAAAATTCAAAATTGTAAATTATGAACGTGATTATGTGAACTAGTTCATTTTAAGCTGTGTGAACTGAACTTTGACCTACAGTAGCTCTTATGTGTGTCTTATGTGTGAGTGGCAGCAGCCTGGGTCCGGCTTAACTAGGCTAGCCTAGTCTTGTCACTTTGTAACTTCTTGTCAGAAGTGCTATAACAATTAATACAAAAATGTTTTTATTGTGTTTAGTGGTGATGATGTAATTCAATGTATAAAAGATACAGGAAACTGATTTTTATTATCATTTGATTAGGTTTGTAGCTAACACTAATATGCCTCATCACATACAGGCTAGGAAGCGGAGGTCCTGCCTGACATCTCCGCTGCTGTGGTGACTTTGCAGAGTGGAAAAGATTGTCTGTGTGTGTGTGTGTGTGTGTGTGTGTGTGTGTGTGTGTGTGTGTGTGTGTGTGTGTGTGTGTGTGTGTGTGTGTGTTTAGAGACAGTCAGAAATCAGAAAAACATGGCATAGCACATAAATGTAGGATTAGAGGCAATATTAAAAATAAATTGCAATTCAACAAAAAGCATAATTACTAAACACAGGACTTTATCAATACTTACAGGTCTTGTTGAGGTTTTCAGATGGAGGTTCCTATACAGAATGAGAAAACTTAATTTAACTTAATTTAACATGGAGTTTTGAAGCCTTACATAAAGCCCTGAATGTTAACTAGTTTTCAGGGGGATCATAATAGAGGATAAAACAAGCAGTGTACACCCACATTTGTCACATGGCTATAGATCCCCTAGCCTGGTAAACCAGCCCGTCACGTGAACTCACATTTCATTTGGTTCTGCGTGACGGTCTGGCCCCGACGCCATGGGGGGGGGTTTAGCAGGGCCGGGAGCATGGGCGGGCATAGTTGCCTTGACAGACAACTCCTTCAGCCAATCAGCGTCGGATCCAATCAAACCCAAATCCACTTGGGAGAATGGCAAAAACATATTTTCCGCAGAGAAACTCTGCGGTTGCAGCAATACTCCTGTACTTGTTTAATTGTTGTTATAGAGGGTATGCATGTGATGTCACAGAGGCAGAAGTCACTGTGGGGTCACGCCCACTGAGTCACAGCAAGACTGAGCTTGAATGCAGTAATCAGCCTAGATAACTGACACCTGCTGCTCAGGGAGGAACTTGACACTCATTTTGACACTCATTCCTGATTGAGGGGGCGTGTTCAAGTGGGTGTGCATACCCTCTATTGAGTCTATTTCTGCAATAACTGCACTTTATGGCTGTTTAAACTAGACAAACGCTGACATGACTCCTCGAGACGATCAGGCAAGGACGCGGCCATTACTGTTTTGTTAGTGCAGTGCTAGTGGCGTTCCTGATTGGCCAACTTGCGCTGTGGAGCGCAAGTTGGAGTCGATGATTGGCTCTTCCGCTCTGCAGCTTCTGCTAAACCCTCCACTGGCTTTGGGGCCAGACCGTCACACAGAACCAAATGAAATGTGAGTTCACGTGACGGGCTGATTTACCAGGCTATAGATCCCCTGCAGTTACAATTTGCAATGAAGTGAAATGAAATGTTTCATTGCATACAGTACAGTATGTCACACTCCTAGTTTGTGCCTCTCATGCGATGTGATGTGATGAAACTAGGGGTGCTAAAAAAACGATTATGCACTGTAGTGCACACAACCCATCTGAGAGACACTGACAGCTGAAATGGTTTGGGAGTGGTTAATGTAAATGAGGAGCTATTGTCCACTCTCCCCTTACCTGGCTGGCTAGGTGTGAAAAACTTCTCCAACTTTGAGAGCTGATTTCTCAGATTCTTGCTTTTCAGAGTGTGAACAATCAAATAAGCATATCTCCTTATTTTCCCCCCCAAAAAAAACCTGATGAAGGTCTAGCACCCAAACGTTTTCCCTATTGTCTTCTAATAAAGAGTTTACCAGTAAGTTCAGTGTTTTGTGGGATTTTCTCCACTCGCACCTGGTTTAAAGTTTTTAAGGTGTGCAACAGCTCTTTCACAGACTTTTCAGATTACAATGTGTGACACATTATTTGAAAGCTTACAGTCTGCAGTTTCAGAATCTGTGAAAAAATGAAAAATGACCTCAGCATACTTGTGGGTGGAAACGCCAGGAGCTGTCACACATGTGGCAGTGGTTTATTGTGTGGTGTAATACATGTAGGTGTGTTTTTGACAATGAATTACTATAACCTTGATAGTTGGATTATTGTAAATATTACTATGGGGGACATGGGATTGCTGCATGCCATGTAAGGGCTTTAATGACTATGGCCTTGATTTAATTATTTAGTACATATTTGAGTCAGGGCCATGGTGTTATTGGGGCTTTTGCATTGAGTTTATGATGTCTTTGATAGTTACGTTATATACACCGTCATGTCTGTTCATTCTGTCTGTGCTCGTAACCTACTAGGCAGCACATACCCATTGTCTTAATTGCCTCGTCAAAACTCCGATGGTGAAACAAGTTTGCTTGTCACACAATAAATCACACTCGTTTGACTTCAGAGGGGATGTATGTATCCTTCACATTCGCTAACCTGTCAGTCTTTGAACTGAAATCTTTGAACAAGCCTGTTCGATGCCTGTCGGAGAGAAATAGCCTGGTTCGATGTTGAATCCGTTCACCTGCGTCGTATTCTGTACTGCTTATGTCATTGTGTATAGCATTTGTATTGCCTGTCCTATTGTGGCCCTCAGTTTCCCCCCTGGGGGGTTGATCAAGTATATTGTAGGTAAATGCTCAACGCCATGTCTGCAGTGCGAGGGTGCACGGCCACATCTCTTGTGTCGAACATGAAAGACGGTCAACAACATATTTGTGGTTTGGAGGTTTTTTTAAGTGATAATTATGTGTCAATTCCACTACAGGAGAGAACTGATCTCTGAAGTTCGGTGGAAAAATATCGGCATATCGGATATCTGCATAAAAAATCATCATGCATCCCTAATTACAGGGCCACTTATTCATTGTCTTTCTTTATCTCATGTATTTTAACCTAATAGGTCAAGTCCAGTTCTGTAGCAAATTATATCAAACTACACAACCCCCAACCCCCCCCCCCCCCCCCCCCCACACACACACACACACACACACAGAGAAAATCTTATCAAACTGGGGACAGCAGCCTAACATTAACTGTGCTCAAATTGACATAATGATGATGGGAAACCTCTGATCACATGTGCTGTGTATTACTGATTCACTGTATGGACATTTTGTGTTGTACCGACTCAGCGTTACCTGCTTTGGTGATTTCTCACTGTTAGGTAAGCGGAGAGTCATCTTCAACCCCCCTTGATCCAAATTGATCGCATGCCCTTCTTTCCCCAAAACTCGTTCTCGGTCTGTTTGAAAGACAGACACACAAGTCAACCATTTTCGGCAAAATAATTCTCAAAGAGACTAATGTTAAAAGTTGTCCTCTAGCTGTGTGGCCTGACTCACCCTCCTCTGTTTTGAAGCGCAGCACCGCCCCGCTGCGTTCCTCATACTCGACTCGACAGTCACCTGAGCCGTTTGATTTCTTACTTTGGAAATAGTTCACCAACTTGTTTTTCAGTTTGGGGATCTTGTTTTCACCGAGCTCGACGAGCAAGGCGTGGGGATACGCGTCGTCCATCGTTGCCCGCTGCCCCGAGCCAACTCGCCTCGCTGCGTGGAGACTGGAGGGAGAGACCACTCCATAGTAACCGCCCGTCACCAGGCTCTTCTCGGCGAGAAAGAGATGATGTCACCCTGCCTGTTTCCGGCCTAGAGCCCGCCCTAGACAGGAAACAGCGGAAATAGCTCGTTAACTTGACAATCAGACACAACGAATAAGAAAATAAAACGGCAAACAACAAAACAAAAGATGGACGTACCGAACAAAGTTTTTGAAGAAGTTCTTGTAGAAACATCGCGGATTCACAATCTCACATATTTTAAGCCAATACAGAAGCTTTACTTTTCAAACAAATTGCCAGTTGATGGAATAGTTATAACGCTAGTTGTCTGCACCACGGACTGTGTTGTATGTTACACTTCCTGTTTCCTGTTTAGTGCCTGCAAAGAGAGCATTCTTATGCTGTCTGATGTGTACACAATGTGATGTGATTGTGTGTGATGTGTAGTTATAGGTATATTCATAATGCATTTGCATATGTGTTGAAACTGTCTTTGGATGGTAACGTTTATTTTTGTATATTGTGCTTTTCTCTCGGGATATTAATGTTATTGTATTTTAGTTTTCAAACAAAGACACTACTAAGAAGCCAACCACTTTTTTATACAGAATCATTGAATTGTAGTGTAGTCTCCTCCCTTCTCCTGCACTATCCTATATTTCAATATTTTCTATATTTCTCTATCAATTGTTCAAAGTGTTATCTTTATTCTGTAATTTGCTACTGTTGTGTCAGCTAGAATTAGCTAGACATATTCTCTGTGAAGCCCTCTGAGACATGCTTGTGAATTAGGGCTATACAAATAAACTTGACTTGACTTGACTTGACTAGTGTGCTTTTAACTAATCTACTGATTGGGCCATTTTCTGTTTAGTTTTCTTGTGTGATTTTCTGCTGTTAAAGGGGGGATTGAGTGGAAGAGCTGCTGTTTAGAGTGGGTGTTTTATGGTGTGGTTTGTGTCACCTTAGTTTGATGTGAGTAGATAATGTTGAGTGCTGTAAACACTTTGGATTTGGTTTGGGTTGTGTGTAGGCTACTGTAGTGATTTATTCATAACTTGCCTACATATTTTGTGACTTTTTCTATGCTTGACTCTGTACACTAATCTCCCAGGTAGTCCAGTCTAGCCCCAGATTGTTTGTGTCCTTTGTTTTATTGTTTTTTGGTATAGCAGTCTCTGGCTCCAGTTTATTCTGGATCTTTATATTGGGTATCACGTGTTCACATATTTTCTTTATTTTAGCTAGGATATTTCTCTTTTTCTGACTTATTTTCATTTGTTTTTCAGTTCAATTATATATATTTAAAGTTCAATCAAGAAATCCACTATTAAAAATATTGTTTTCAAGTTCAATAAATGCATGTTGCAAAATAATTGTGTAAAGTAATTGTATTCTCAATTTTAGCCAAAATAATTATGATTATAATTTCTGCCATAATCAAGCAGCCCTAGCAGAAAGTAGGGTTGGCAATGCTTTGAGACCAGCCAATCTAATAAAACCAAGTGTCTGCTGCCATAAGTTACAAACTGAACGCCTCATTCAGTATGATGTCCAACCATTGTTTATGTTTACAACTTTATTTTACCAGCCTACTTGTTGGCACACAAAGTTTAAAAAAGATCTAGTCATCTATGCCAGACTGACGACAGCACAAAAAGCATGACCGATCATACAAGGTCAGGTTTATTAAATAACGTATCAACAATTCAGCAGCAGTGGGGTAGTCCTATGTGCATAGTTTCCGTTTAGACGGTCTATAGAGCAGGGGTTCCCAAACTTTTCCATGCCAAGGCCCCGCAAATGGCATTAGCCTTTGGCCACGGCACCCCTATTTCAATATGTCTGAAAAACGATTGACAATACTGTTGGAAATGTCAAAACTCTCACCAATACCATCCATAATAACCTAATGATTACATTTGTATCTCAAATCTATTCTCATTCCTTCATATTAAATATTTCTGTTTTCCGTTATAAACATTGTTTCCAGACTATTGCCCAACACACCAGGGGGAATTGACAATGTGATGACATTTTGGCTGGCAGGCAATTGGACAGTGATGATTTTTATGTGGAAGGAAAGGATTCCATTCTAGTTGTAAACACTACACAAATTGTAATTAGAAAATATAATAAAAATATATATTCTTTATAATACTGTAGTAATAACAAATGCAACTGAATCATGTCCCTCCCCAAATATGTTTTTTTTCTGAATTTCCATTAAATTTCTGAGGCCCACCTAGTGCCCCCTGGCAGCTCCGGCCCCCACTTTGAAAACCACTGATATAGAGTACGTATGTTTGATGTTGAGGTGCCAAACATGCAGTCTTCCAGGGGAGGTGAGTATAGCAGGAATGGTTTGGGAGCTTCATATTTTTACTGCCATGCAGGGCTCTGATGGAGAGCTGATAACAGTACAGTATGTATATATATATATGTACAGAGAGTACATATGTTTATCATACACTGCACTTCAATTCAAATGTCCCAGCACTGGACTACAATGTTCAAATGCAACGTCTGAGTTGAGCTGAGTGAATCAGATTGTGGGTGCCCAGGTCCACAAATATGGATTAAACCATGCCATACTCAAACATATTATAAAGGTCTGGTTGAGAAAAGCACACCAGAGACTGGATACATTCATGTCTGTGTATCTTATTGGCCCTGGTTCATTTATATTCTCTGTCCCAATGGCCATTACACAAGAGCAGGATGTACCGGTACTAGATGTGAAGACAGATTCATACCATCAAATATCTATATCAGATAGGCCTTTTAGGTGAGTTTCTACCTCGGTTCACCAGAAAAGTGATAATTGATGATCTCCTAATCTATGTAGGCTAAAATATGAATAGCTTGCGCTGTAGTATTGCCTGTGTAAAATGTTTTGAATTAAAAATGTATTGAGATGGACCTGAATTTTCAAGGAAACCAGTAGGTGTTTTTTGTGTGTGCCTTGAATAGAACTGTCCTTGCAATACTGGAAATACACAGACGCATGCTGTAAGATCTAATCTACTAGTTGTGAAACACACCTGATTGTTTTATGAAGATTCCTTTATTGCCTTTGTACAAGTACAACTACATGTATTCTCTGCGTCTAACCTTTCACTAGACACAACAGGAGCAGTTAGACGGCGACATCACTGCACCTGGGGACCAACTCTAGTTCTTTACTTTGCAAGCGCCTCTCAGTTTCTCCTTTCTCCAGGTCTGTCCTGTTGCATTGTTTTGCTGCACTGTTTATTTGTGTGGGTATGACAAAAACCACACACTTGTATGACACATTTAGGCCTACCGTTTGTACACTCTTGGATTACATTGCAAACATTTTGTATCCATCCTCCATCTTCCCCTATTCTTATCGGGATGTATGATCCAGTCTCCTCAGTCAATATGAATTTAAATGACACCACACTAAGTAAAGTATAGCCACAGCATTTGAAATATTCTTCTGTATATAGAATGTGAATATTGGTGGAAATGTGTGGTGGGTGCTGGGGCTCAAACATGCACTCTTTAAAATATAGCCAATGGTTTTAAGGATAGATTTCAGCATCTTTATTTGAAAAACCTCTATTTACAATCAAATATGTAGTATTTACATTAGAAAATGGTACCATATTAGACTCATTAAACAAATACAACAGCTATGTTAACAAGTGGAAAACACTGTCATACTGAAAGAAACTGAAAAAGACTAGAGACTACTTACAGAAATGACGTGCGCGCACACACACACACACACACACACACACACACACACACTCTCACACACACACTATTGTATATATACACACACACATTATACATATATGTATGGATTGTGTACATTTAAAATAAATTTAAATCATTGATACACAGTATTATCTGACAATTTCTATTTTATTTGAGTACACCTAACATTACCATTCAGTCTGACTTGTTTTAATGAGATTTTGTGATATGTGAAGCACTTTGAGTACCTAGAAAGGCACTATACGAATCCAATCAATCATTATTATTATGAGGTAGAGTGAAGAAGGAAAGAATGAGGGAGAAGGGAACAAGAGAAAGGGATAAAGAAGAAATTACACATTAGATGTCCACTTTGTGAGAACGCCCATCACTGTACAGTATGGCCATGTAACATGCTAACCTTGCTTGTATTTATCAATCAATCAATCAATCAAAGGGTCTAATCAGTTATGTTGATAGTTTAGTATGCAGTGACTCAGATTGATAACTTGAACATGGTTGTTCTAAATCAATCTACTGTACCAACCACACTAAACTACACATCACGGTTTGTATGGTGGAGGATAGAAGTTTATGTCAGTGGAACAAATGTTTCAGTTCACAGTCACACACACAAACCTACGGTCCAGTGGGAGAGATGTTGAGGTACTCGCTGACCTCATTGCAGGTGTGCATGGTGTTTGTTTGGTGAGGTTGAGAGGTAGGCTAGTCAGTGACCGCTTTCAACAAAAATGATGACAGTCAGTCTCCCGGGCCGAAGTTGAACTGATGTGATCTTCCCTTGCTCCTGATGATGAGGGAAGTGACACTAGCAGAGAGAAGATAACAGATGAGCTGAAGTGACTGAGACATTCAAAGTTCACACCAGTTCAAGTAACACAGGATATCTGTCATTCCATCCACTCATAGCCTTAGAAGTTGTGTTGGTTTGAGTTGAGAATTGTTTTGTACACACTGTGAATCACTATGTATCATTAATGATGTGTGCCAAACAGAAACGAACAGAACAGAAACGAACAATCCGGTAAGAAGAAGGGAGGGGGCGTATGTCTTATGATTAACGAAAACTGGTGTGTAAACACCACAGACATTGGGAAACACTGCTCAGCAGATCTTGAATATGTAATGGTACAATGCGTGCCGTTCTGGAGTCCGAGGGAATTCACGACAGTCACCATCATGGGTGTATACGTTCCTCCACAAGCGAACGTGACTGTCGCACTGAAAGAGCTGCAACGCGCCATCAGTGCACAGGAGACAAAACAACCCGAAATGGCCCTGGTGGTGACTGGGGATTTTAACAGGGCAAACCTGAGAGGCAGAATGCACACATTGTACCAGCACATTCACTTCCCCACGCGAGGCAGTAACACACTGGACAAATGTTACTCAAACATCCGACATGGCTACAAAGCCGTCCCTCGCCCCCCTTTCGGCAAATCGGACCACGCCTCCATCCTACTTGTACCCAGGTACAAACAAAAACTAAAAAGACAACCCCCAGCATTCCGAACCGCCCACTGCTGGTCAGACCAATCAGACGACATCCTGAGGGACTGCTTTGACCAAGTGGTGTGGGAGGAGTTCAAAGCTGCAGGAGACCTGGGCGAGTATGCAGATACGGTGTCATGCTTCATAAAGAAGTGCACCGACGACATAGTCCCCACAAAAAAAGTCAAAATAATGCCGAACCAAAAGCCTTGGGTCAACAGCGACGTCAGGGCTGCCCTTCACGCCAGGACCACCGCCTTCAGCTCTGGCACAACTGACCAATACAAGCAGGCACAATATGCCCTCCGGACCGCTATAAAAATAGCACGTAGAGATTATGGAAGGCAGCTGGAGTCAAAACTGGACACTAACAACCCCAGTCACCTGTGGAGAGGGCTCCATGCTGCCACAGACTTCAAAGAGGTGAAACGACAGAACCCCAGCACGTCACCCACCCTACCGGACGAACTCAACGCGTTCTACGCTAGGTTCGACCCCTCTGCCAGAGCGCCTCCCCTCCTCCCCCCCCCCTCTCCCACCCCTCTCCCCCTCTCCTCCCCCCCATCACCCCCCCCTCCCTCCTCCCCCCCACCACCCCTCCTCCTCCCCTCCCCACCCCCCCTCCTCTCCTCCCCCCCCACCTCTCCCCCCCCATCACCCCTCTCCTCCCCTCCTCCCCCCCCTGCCACCTCTCCCCCCCCATCACCCCTCCCCCTCGCCGCCCCCCCCCCACCCCTCCTCCTCTCCCCCCCCCAATCACCTCCCCTCCCCCCTTCCTCCCCCCCACCCCCCTTCCTCCCCCCCACCCCCCGATCACCTCCCCTCCCCCCTTCCCCCCCCCCACCCCTCAGCACCCGCACCCCCCCCCATTCCCACCTAACCACCAACCCCACCCACCCTCCACCCCCCACAGACCGCCCCCTCACCATCACTGAGGATGAAGTGTGCCGGTCGTTCCTGCGTATCAACCCACGCAAGGCGGCCGGCCCGGACGGCATCCCTGGGCGGGTCCTCAAGGCCTGCGCCCACCAGCTGGCAGCCGTGTACACAGACATCTTCAACCAGTCCCTCTCCCTCCGACGAGTTCCCTCCTGCTTCAAGGCAGCAACAATCATCCCCATTCCCAAACAGCAAAAAGTGACCAGCCTCAATGACTGGCGCCCTATAGCCCTCACACCAATAGCCAGCAAGTGCCTTGAAAAGCTGGTCATATCAAAGATCCGTCCCACACTCCCCCCGGACCACGACCCGCTGCAGTTTGCATACCGCCCCAACAGGAGCACAGCGGATGCAGTGGCACACGTGCTCCACACCGCCCTGTCCCACCTGGAGGGGAAGGACACCTATGTGAGAATGCTGTTCGTGGACTACAGCTCAGCATTCAACACCATAGTACCCTCCAGGCTGGTAAGCAAACTCAGGGACCTGGGACTAAACACAGCGATGTGCGACTGGATCCTGGACTTCCTGACAGACCGCCGCCAGGTGGTGAGGGTGGGCAACCTCACCTCCTCCCCGCTGACCATCAGCATAGGAGCACCCCAGGGGTGCGTCTCCAGCCCCTTCTGGTACGACCTCTACACCCACGACTGCGTGGCGACTCAAACTTCAAACACCATCGTGAAGTTTGCAGACGACACAGCAGTCGTGGGGCTGATCTCGGGGGGCGACGAGACGGCCTACAGAGAGGAGGTGAGGGTCCTGGAACAATGGTGCCAGGACAACCACCTCTCTCTGAACGTCTCCAAGACCAAGGAGATCATTGTGGACTACAGGAGAGGGGGGGGCACACACCCCCCAATCACCATCAACGGCACAGTGGTGGAAAGGGTGGACAGCTTCAAGTACCTGGGAGTCAACATCCACCAGGACCTGACCTGGGCCGGCCACACCGCCACTGTTGTCAAAAAGGCCCAACAGCGAATACACGGACTCAGGCGCCTGAAGAAGTTTGGGCTAAGGAAAGAAATCCTCAGGGACTTCTACAGAGGCACCATTGAAAGCCTGCTGACTGGCTGCTTCACCGCCTGGTACGGGAACTGTACCACCATGGACCGCAGGGCGCTACGGAGGGTGAGGCGCGCGGCCCAGCACGTAACAGGAGACGAGTTGCCAGAACTGCACGAACTGTATAACCAGCGGTGCCTCAGGAGGTCCCTGAAGATCATCAAAGACACAAACCATCCCCACAACAGCCTGTTCTCCCTGCTACCCTCAGGGAGGAGATACAGGGTTCCAAAAACACGCACAAATCGCTTGAGGAACAGTTTCTTCCCGCAGGCCACGAGACTCCTAAATATGCACAAATAGTGCAGTAGTCGTACCGCAGTACCGTACTGCAGCTGCTACTATTACGGATGCCTAACGTTTAATTGTAAATTTAAGTGTATGTTTAATAAGGTGCCTAACGTTTAATTGTAAATTTAAGTGTATGTTTAATAAGGTACATGCTATTTGCACATGTATGTATAAAACGTCGAATTTGGAATGTCTGAACACGTCTAACGTATGCACATGACATGTGCACCTATGTGCAATGAATATGCCACTGTCGTATAAGCCACCGACTTGTCTTATTGCTTATAAGATGCCTATCTCTTATTGCCTTATTGCTGTCTTATTGCTTATTGATGCCTATTTCTTATTGCCTATTACTTATTGCTTGTTGCCTATTTGTACTATGTCGTAAACGGAGTCCACTGCACAAGAATTTCACACGTGGTACTTGTACCATGGAGTGACAATAAAAATCTTGAATCTTGAATCTTGAATCTTGAATCTTTAAAACATAATAAAAACTTGATAAAAATGGTTTAGGTGTGCTTAACCCATACCTGTCTGTCTGTATGTAGTATGGTTTGATTTAAATTTTTTAAATCTCTTTTAGCCGGGCTAATCTTCCAAGAGTCTACATTAACAGCATTACATCATACAATAATCATAAAAAGACAACATATAATTACAGGCAGGCAGGCAGGCAGGCAGGCAGACAGACAGACAGACAGACAGACAGACAGACAGACAGACAGACAGACAGACACACACACACACACACACACACACACACACACACACACACACACACACACACACACACAGGCTAATACACAAACTATAACAGTTCACACACACACACGCTACACAAACTATGTATGCTAGCTTGAAAGCTAACGTATGCTAACCTAGTAACGTTGTACTACAGTAGTACAGTTAGGTAGCTAACGTTAGCTGATATAGCCTTCAGTTTGCACCGTGTGGAGAGGTCTTGTCACCATAAAAATACCGCAATAATGACTCAAATGTATAAATAATGACCTGACTGTCAGGGCTGCAAGTTTCTCCCGGCCCTGTATGCTAAAACGTCACCTGGCTACATAACAAACGCACCCAGCCTGCCGAAACGGGGACTGCCCCTAGTCCGATACCTCACGAGTCCGACACCTCATGGTTTTGGGTTAGGGTCTGGGGGAGGTTAAGTTTAGGCGTGGGGGTGGGAGAGGTTAGGTTTTGGGTTAGGGTCTGGGGGAGGTTAGGTTTAGGCGTGGGGGTGGGAGAGGTTAGGTTTTGGGTTAGGGTCTGGGGGAGGTTAGGTTTAGGCGTGGGGGTGGGAGAGGTTAGGTTTTGGGTTAGGGTCTGGGGGAAGTTAGCCTCTTTTTTCGGACTCGTGAGGTGTCGGACTCGTGAGGTATCGTACTCGTGCCATGGCACCCACCAACTCGAGGTGACTTAAGGCTGAATTATGCTCACCCTGCCGTGAAGGGCGCGGGGGTGGAGCGAGGGGCGGGCGCGTCAAATTACGTAAATTTGTTGGGCGTGGTTATTCGCTAGCTCCAGCGGCCGCTCGCGTTGTGCCTGACTTTTTTTCTAACAGCGCGAGCTTCTCTCCAAACATGGCCGCATTCAAACCATTGAGCCCTGAACACTGAGCTGTGTTTTCGCCACATTTCTTGACCCATGTGGTAGGCTATAAACTTAGATTTGCAACTGTTCGTTTTTAGTCATTTCACCAAGTAAATGTGTTGTGTTGAGAGCATTATTGAGAGAGATTAAAAGCAGCACAGAGTAGTAGGCTATCAGGGCTGAGTAGTAAAAACGGCTTTCAGTAAAAACAAGTTTGGTGAGTCCTTCATGTGCTGATGTGCGGTCGTTTGAGAGTGAAAGCGCACTCAGTACTGCACAGCGTTTCATTGCGACTTTTCACGGGCTGTTTTCACCATTGTACAATGCACACAATACATGCTGATCACTTTCTGAGTATAATGGCATCTGCCCCAGCGCGAGGTCTGCACGGTGACTCACGGAGACTCGCGGGGCCCCACCCCCACGGAGCTTTGCTCGAGCATAAGAGCACCTTTACGAGGTATTTTCAATTCAACCCTGACAGAAAGAAAATGAACACCGACAACTGAGACAATGAGAAGTCAAATACGCGTATTCTCCTTGAAAACACAAATATACTTTATACACGGACCACAATTGTCACACCATATGAGATTTTTCATGTTTGGTTGAAAATGGTGAAAAAGTGAGTGATGAATTGCACAAATGTGAAGACATTTTTGACTCCCGGCAAGCCAAGGAGGGTGATGTGAAAAATAATGACGTGTTTGCAGTCTGCTGTGGCTCGAGAATTTAAGAGGGACGATGCCGACATCTAGTGGTGGTTTTGTGGAATTGTAGGCAGCTAAAGGCAAGGGAGCTAAAGCCACCACCTCACTGCTGTCTGGGGCTTCTATGGGAACTGAAGCACTTCATGAATCCACACACACACACACACACACACACACACACACACACACACACACACACACACACACACACACACACACACACACACACACACACACACACACACACACACACACACACACACACACACACACACAAACATTAAATATGTGCACTGAATAACCAGGGACTTTCAACTGGTCGGCTGACATGACTGTCTTTCAGAGGCTGTTCCTATAGGCTCATTTTCCTGAAGATACTGATATCATGTGAAACTATTACTTAACTACTAGCCTACTATTAGTAACAGAAACAGGAGAGTTACACACTGAGTTGTGTTCTCAGCAGGTTCTCACTGCGCCCCTCCCCCATCACCTCCCTCCCCCCGACCCCGCTCGCATTTCTTACCGCAAGGCATTCTGGGTATTGGGTGACGTGTTGAAGCGGCCATCATGCAAACGTTCTTGTAAACAACAAAGAGTAACGTTAGCACTAGCAGTAGCATACTAGCCTATTTCCCGTTTATAATACTTTAAGAAGTTTAATTTACAAACAGAAGACTCGTATGTGCGGACGATATTATCACGAATATATGAAGTGGAACCAGGGCTCCGTTGATCAGAGGAAGAAGACTCACTGGACTCAGATGAATGGTTTAGCTGTGAAGCTAACGTTAGCTGTGAAGCTATTGGAGCTTTGAAGGAAGTTTGTCAGTAAAGTTCAGGAGGAAAAGTTCCTGTCACTGTGTGAAAATTAAAATGTCCAGAAGCTGAGAGCTGTGGTGAAGCAGCACCTAACTGCGGGTGATGAAGATAAACTGCTGGACGCTGTGCGGTTACACAGAGAAGCCTTGCCTCCAGACCTCCAGCAGCTGTTAGTTCCCGCTGAGCAGCAGGAGTGGAGCCCCAGTCTCGACCAGGAGGACCCAGAGCCCCCAGACATTAAAGAGGAACCCCGGACCAGTCAGGAGGCAGAGCAGCTTCAGGAGGGACCAGAGCCCCCAGACATTAAAGAGGAACAGGAGGAACTCTGGATCAGTCAGGAGGTAGAGCAGCTTCAGGAGGGACCAGAGCCCCAGACATTAAAGAGGAACAGGAGGAAATCTGGATTAGTCAGGAGGGACCAGAGCCCCCACACCTTAAAGAGGAACAGGAGGAACTCTGGATCAGGAGGGAGGGAGAGCAGCTTCAACGGCTGGAGGAGGCTGATATCACCATGTTCCCATTCTCTGTTGTCCCTGTGAAGAGTGAAGAGGAGGAAGAGAAACCTCAGTCCTCACAGCTTCATCAAAGCCAAACTGAAGAGAACAGAGAGGCAGAGCCTGTAGCCACCTGCTCAACTGAACAGATGAAAACAGAAGCTGATGAAGAGGACTGTGGAGTATCAGAACCAGCCAGGAACTTTATATACTTACATCAAGCTAGTAATTCACATTCACAACCAACTAGTGATGACAGGACTTCAGACTATTCTGAGACTGAAGACAATGATGATGAATGGGTGGAAACTAGTGAACTTCAGTCAGGTTTAGGCTCACAGAAAAACAGTGAAGTTCCAAGGAAGAAACACTTCAGCTGCTCAGTTTGTGGTAAAAGATTTGCTAATGAAGCACACTTGAAGAGACACATGATAATCCACACAGGAGATAAACGATTTAATTGCTCACTCTGTGGTAAAGGTTTTGGTCAGAAAGGAAACTTGAAGACACACATGGTAGTCCACACAGGAGATAAACAATTTAATTGTTCAGTCTGTGGTAAAGGTTTTAGTCATAAAGGAAACTTGAAGAAACACATGGTAGTCCACACAGGAGATAAACAATGTAATTGCTCAGTCTGTGGTAAAGGTTTTGGTCAGAAAGGAGACTTGAAGACACACATGGTAGTCCACACAGGAGATAAACAATTTAATTGTTCAGTCTGTGGTAAAGGTTTTAGTCATAAAGGAAACTTGAAGAAACACATGATAGTCCACACAGGAGATAAACAATTTAATTGCTCACTCTGTGGTAAAAGTTTTGCTCGTAAAGAACACTTGAAGACGCACATGGTAGTCCACACAGGAGATAAACAATTTAATTGCTCAGTCTGTGGTAAAGGTTTTGGTCAGAAAGGAGACTTGAAGAAACACATGATAATCCACACAGGAGATAAACAATTTAATTGCTCAGTCTGTGGTAAAGGTTTTGGTCAGAAAGGACACTTGAAGAGACACATGATAATCCACACAGGAGATACAACATTGAATTGCTCAGTCTGTGGTAAAGGTTTTAGTCAGAAAGGAAACTTGAAGACACACATGGTAGTCCACACAGGAGATAAACAATTTAATTGTTCAGTCTGTGGTAAAGGTTTTAGTCATAAAGGAAACTTGAAGAAACACATGATAGTCCACACAGGAGATAAACAATGTAATTGCTGACTCTGTGGTAAAAGTTTTGCTCGTAAAGAACACTTGAAGACACACATGGTAGTCCACACAGGAGATAAACAATTGAATTGCTCAGTCTGTGGTAATGGTTTTGGTCAGAAAGGAGACTTGAAGAAACACATGATAATCCACACAGGAGATAAACAATTTACTCTCGTAACGGGACAAGCCCCGTGTTTTATTGTCACACGAACACCACAACACATGCATGCATGCGGCCACAACACACTCATGCTGACGGTGGCCGGTGAAAAGTGTCCTCTGCATTTAACCCATCCAGGCATGTCCTTTCCTCCGGGGGGCAGGCCAGGAGCAGTGGTCGCTTTCTCGTACAGCGCCCGGGGACCAACTTCGGATGTTGTCGTCACTGGTCGGATGACGATGACGATCTGATCTTCTGCATGTTTTTGGTGGTGTGGGGGGGGGGGGGGGGGGTTATATAATGGAGGAACCCCCTGGGGGAGCACGGGGAGAACGTGCTAACTCCACACAACCAGAAAGGCCCTTACGACGAGATACCCCACCTGGGCAGTAGGCACTGAAGATATGGGGGGGAACACAACCACAGTGTCCCAGGCGAGATTTAATTGCTCAGTCTGTGGTAAAGGTTTTGGTCAGAAAGGATCCTTGAAGAGACACATGATAATCCACACAGGAGATAAACAATTTAATTGCTCAGTCTGTGGTAAAGGTTTTGGTTGTAAAGGAGACTTGAAGAGAGAAACATTTAACTCAGGGTTCCCACGGCCATGGAAAACCTGGAAAAGTCATGGGATTTCAAAATCTTGTTTTCCAGGCCTGTAAAACTCATGGAATTGTTCAAATCCTTGAAAGTTGTGACATTTTGTTGTGTGTAATGAAATTGTTCCAGTAATCTTCCCGTGTATAACCTTCCATGTAATGTAACATAACGGTAACGGCAAATGTATTCTCTGTAGCTGTTGACGTAACGTAGCTCTAACTTGTTTGTCGATTTCAGTGCTTCTTGTATTTTATATTAATATTTTTGTGGAAAATTCCTGTTTTCGTTCAATAGCTTCCATGATGCAGTAAACGCACTAAAAACCAATATAAGGAGAAGTTGTGTCTATTTGTCTATAATAATCATTTCTGGTATTTGAAAACAGTACAAAAGTGTAGGCTACTACTGTATTACTGACTCAATAACTATGGGGGGGGGGGGGGGGGGGGGACAATGCTTATGTTGAAATAAGAAAAAGTTGATGTTCAAATAAATATACCAAGTAGTTATATAAGCTCTCTGGTTGTATTGGTTTGCCACACACACAATCTTTATTTATTTTAGTATTTTAATATATTCAAACGAATATGTTTTGTTTAGAGGGAATATTCGAATATGATTTTGGGGCTTTTTTGACAGCCCTACATCCCACGCTCCAGAATCTCATCTAGCCTGATACGGGCTCTGCTGGGGAGTGCACTAATGCAGACAGGTGGAGCAGAGGAAAGGGGGGAGGGGGGATCCTTTAGGTCCTAACTAAAGGATAGTGTCTGTCAGACACTATCAACATGCCAAAAGTGAAGAGTTACTACCATCCTGGATGTGTTGTACTTGCTTCATACAGCCTGTAGTCGGGTTCAGGAGCACTGAGGAGGCTGATTTTTGGACAAAATAAATGTAATCTACTTTTTTCCCTACCACCTCCTCCTTTGTTACAGCAGAGTCTACCACAGAAACATAGCCTAACCAAAACCACCAAGAGCAACCAACACCAAACCATTTCATTGTATTCATGCTTTATTGGCTCACATCTGCAACCTTGATTCAACACATTAAAATTGTAAAATACCGGTAAGCTTCGATTCTCATACAGATAATAATTTAAATAAATACCATAATTATCATCAACAAATGTGATAACCAGTATCATTGAACAAAGGCCTACAGGCTTCTTGACTTTTTCTGGAGCATTTGACTCCCCCCTCCCTCCCCCCCCCCCCCTATCCTTTTCAGGGGAGGAGGCCATGTTTAAATATGCATCAATAAGTAAACAGTTAACAGCTGATTCTTTTCTTTTGGCATCATCACAGTCATTTGTGAAAACTAAATTTTTATTATACAATCATTTCTGCAAAGTTTTTTGTGACAATATGCCTCACAAATAGGTTGTAATGTATTTTTATAGTAATGTATTTTTATAGTCTTTCTTCAATAAAAGAAAACCAACTTTTTCAGTTCATCGCACAGCACATGATTTGGTCACTCACTCACTCTCTCTCTCTCACACACACACGAGGAGGCAAATTGTGACAAGACTGATGTCATAGGCCCTATGACATCACTGATAGGCGCACACGCACACACACACACACACACACACACACACACACACACACACACACACACACACAATGACAAGACTGATCAGTGATGTCACACACAATGAGACATTTGTGACAAGACTGATCAGTGATGTCATAGGGGGGGCACACACGCACACACACACACACACACACACACACACACAGACTACTGTGTGTAGAGTGGGTGGAGGAAGGGGTGGAAAATAAAGTAATAATTTGTAGTGACGCAGTGGCAGCGTTAGCAAGTATTAAAAATGGAGCAGGGAAAAGTCATCAAGATTTAATATACAAACTGTTGTATGTTAATTCAAGGTTGGATAGGCAGGGGAAAACTATAAAGTTCATGTGGGTGCCAGCACATGTAGGAATCTCAGATAATGAGAAAGCAGACAAGGCAGCAAAGGAGGCGATCTCCTTAAACCCCGTAGTTACCCTGTAGTGTTTGAGGAAGAGGTTGTAGTGGTCAGGAGAGAAGCTAAGGTCAGAGTTGCAAAGGTCACGAGATGGATTGAACATAGAGGAGCAGGTAGCAAATTCCCCGCAACGGAGAAAACCGTAAAAAGCGAGGAAGAGAACAGCTTCAAGGAGGGCATCTAGATAGGGAGAAAAGAGCCCCTGCCAGAGAGATGTGACTAAGAGGTGCAGGATATCAATGGTGATGGGTGCACGGCTATCAGGAAGAGTGGGTGAGCATTTTTTGAAACCTTTGAGAAGGAGGCGGACCGAAGGGTTGGAGAATAGACTGGGGAGAGAAGGGTCAAAACAGCGGGCGTGGAATTGGATACCAGCAACTAGGCCATGGATGGAAGAGGCTTGCAGATTGCGTGATTCAAAACAAAACACTAAGAAGGCAGAAACAGATGAGGGGAGCACTGGAAATGGAGAAAGGAGGTGTGTGGCACAGAAACTGGAAAACTGGTTCCAGGCCCGGTCATAGCTCTTAATTGTGGCAGGAGCTAGGGCGGCTCTCATATAGAATTTGGAAAAGGCCAGGAGATCAGTCAGAGTGGGACTCAGTACAGGGCCAGTTGGGAGAAGGACGGGCAGGCTACAGGGAGGACTTGGGCGGATGGGCATCTGGCATGAAAAGCCTGAAATTTGAAGCGGGATAAACAGTCAGCCACTGTGTTTAGGTGACCGGGGATGTGCTCAGCAGACATGACAAAATTATTCATGACGGAAAGCCAGGTGATTCGGCGCATTAAAGCCATGATGGACTGGGAGGAGGAGCGCCTTTTGTTTATGATGAAAACTGTTGCTTCATTGTCGCAGTTGACAGTTATCCGTTTGCAAAACCAGCGCGAACCCCAGATAAAGCAGGCTACTGCTATTGGGTAGATCTCATAGAGGGCGATTGACGCCTCACTGGGAGGAAGTAGGGAAAACTCAGGGGGCCACTTTTCTGCGAACCATTCGCCTCTGAAAAAAACCCCAAAACCCACTGATGGAGCTGCATCAGTGAATAACCAGAGTGAGTCAGCTGACTCAGCGATGTCATTTTAGAAGAACGAAATTCCGTTCCAGTGATCGAGAAGCTGCGACCAGAAGGCTAAATCTGAGCGCCAGCCGTCGTCCAGTTCTACCAGGTCACCAAGAGACTCCGCAGAACTAGCAAGGACTAGGAGACGTGAGATAAAGGAACGCCCCTGCGGGATGAGGTCTCGTTTAGTTAAAGCCTGGCCGATTGAGAATGACTTAAAGGTCACGCATGCGTGCCAATTTCTCGGGAGGAAGGGAGGCTTTAATTTCAACCGAATTGAGACAAATACCCAGGAACTCGAGGGAGTGGAACGGCCCGATGGTTTTCTCAGGCGACAGTGGGACGCCGAGGTGAGCGAACAGGGAGGAAAGTTTCCCCAAGCTGGAGCTTGGAGTTGCTGAGGGAAAATCTATGAGCAGGAAATCATCCAACAGGTGGAGAACAAAAGGGAGTCTGATTTTGTTTAGCAGAATCCAGCACAGTGCTTCGGACAGGGAATTGAAAATGTGGGGACTGCTTTTACACCCAAAAGTTAAACGGACGGCAAAATAAAACTTGGAATCCCATTTGGCGCCAAACATGGGCCATTGAGACGGGTGAAGTGGCATGACCTTGAAAGCGTCTGAGATGTCGGCTTTAGCCAACCACGCTCCCGGGCCGGCTATCTTTATCAGGTGGATGGCATCGTCGATTGAAGCATAATACAGGGAGAACAGCTCGGATGGAATCATGCTATTAACACTAGGGCAGGGGCCATTTCGGGGGGCGGACATGTCAAGGATGAGCCGTTTTTTCCACGAGTATTTCCTAGTTGCCACGCCTAATGGGTTAGAGCGAAACACAGGAAAGGGCGGCTTGCTGAAGGGACCAATCATGAATTCTTTATTGACCTCCTTCTCGAGTAGAGCAGTGACAATTTCTGGCTCTTTCAAAGCAGATTGCAGATTGGGGGATACATGGGTGCCAGTTAGCTCAGAAAGGACGCCTACCTGGAAACCCTGTGATAGGCCATGAATTAGATAGTCTACAAAGACTGGGTCTGGGTGATCGGAAAGGGCTTCAGCGAGGGCTGGGACGTGAATAGGGGTAGAGGGGTGCTTTTTCAAAAAGGCTTGGAAAGCCGAGGGAATTTCCTCTGATGAGCCCCTCTGCCAGCTGGGCGCATGCGGCGAGGGCACAGTGATTTGGGGTGGGGGTCCTTGCAGTGGCTACAGACATGGGAGAAAATGCATTTAGCAAACATGCAGACATTTTCGTTGTAATTATTACAGATTGGGATATTATTATGAAAATGAACCTCTCTGCCTCTGGCATCATAAGAGAAAGGCCTTTCTCCGACCCCGGAGCTGGTGGATTGCATGGGGGACCCCTGTGATGTGAAAAGGGGGCGAGGCGGGGGAGCAGCTGAGCTTGATGGAAAAGTCATGCTGGGGCACAAGTGGGCTGTGTGGCCGACAGCTTGACAGGAGAAGCATGATACTGCACGGTGACCACCGACATGGAGGATGAGGAGCTCAGTGTCTATGTAGGACCAATCGAGAAGGGAGTTGTAATGGGATATGTACAGCGCCGCTTTAGCTGTGAACTCACGATGATAATCGTAGAAGAGGTTCCCCCCGAGGTTCCCCCCCGAAACGGCGCTTCAACTCACATATGAGGGCAATGTAGGTATCTAGCTCTTGGCGGCGGTTAGGGTAGATGTCACAGATCGTGTCTCTGTAGACACCGAATGCTGCCACAAATTCACAAATGCTGAGTGCCCTGAACAGCCGAGGATCTGAGGCCTTAACTGAGACCGCTACGTCGCCATCGCTAATCGTGCGACTGTTGGACTCGGGGGAGGGAAGGAGGAGGGAAGCCAGGTTGATATCCTTGCCCTGGAGAATATCGGCTTTCATTTTTTGGGAAATTGCGGCAATTGGTGACATGAAGGGCTTACCATAGGGGGCAGCAGGGATCGCTGAGGCTAGGTTGAAGACCTGGCCCCTTTGGCCTTGGGCTGAAATGGGTGGGGGGGGGGGCTGGGGGTTGGTGGCAAGAGCCCCTCCACCTTCAATGAGTTGGAGGCAGCTGTTCATGGACCCCACCGAGTTGGCCAGAGAGGTAATGGCAGCCATGAGCATAGATGTAGATGCAGGATCGGGGATGGCGACGGCAGCACTCTGGGCAGCATTTTCCCCTGCAGGAGTTGAGGGGACAGAGGTGGCAGGTGTAGTTGAGGAGAGGAGTAGGGATGATGGGGAAGGCAGGGGAACGGTAGCCTAGGTAAACCCAGCCACCACGTGACCTGCTCTCTCAGTTCCCAGTCACTACATAGTGACTGAGAACAGGTCTGAGAGCAGGTCACGTGGGGGATGGGTTTACCCAGGCTAGGGGAACGGGACTGGAGGAGGAGAGGGCGTTGGGGGTTTGGCCAAAGAGAGCTGGGCAGCTGGGTTGCGTGATTTCTAACCCCACATAGGATAAGCAATAACCACGCCCTGTGGCGCCGGGATTGGCCAGGAGCAACACTGGAGGGCACGCAGCCCAGCGATTTCATGAACCAACTGAATAGCTCTTGAGAACGGACAGCGATTTCGAGAGCGGACATTGAGAGCGGACATTGAAATGAATTATGGTCACCTACCTTCCTTAGCATAGTAATACTAATAAGCATAATAATTGTAATCTACACAATGTACACAATCTACAAAAACATGCAATAATATAAACGGTGTTGTGTTCACTTTCATAGCTCATATAATATAATGTATCATTATCGTTAATTTCAAGCTCAATTCTTACCCAGAGAAAAGGTACAGCACTGAAAATGTAACAAGCAATAGTGTTTTAAACATCTTTATTTTAAAATATGAAAAACCCCAGGTGCTTTAGTCCCAAGCTTCAATGCTCCTGGCCAATCCCGGCGCCACAGGGCGTGGTTATTGCTTATCCTATGTGGGGTTAGAAATCACGCAGCTGGGTTGGATTAGCCTGATACAGCCTGGCCAGGTTTTCATCTGCTGCCGATGAACCGGCAGGCTGGCCTTGGATGGGAGGAAAGAAAGGGAGGGTAGAGGCGGGTTTGGCCTTCTTTCCTCTGCCCTTTCCTTTGCTGGAGGGATCGGGGTTTATGTCAGCCACGTGCTCCATGCTAGATACCAGCAGGTTAACAAGGTCCGCCCGAGTTAGACTGGGATCTGGGGCTATAGGGACAGAAAGAGATTAGCATGAAGCATGGATAGCAGCCGGGTATCAAATGAAGTTGTATCAAATGAAGTTGAATGGAAAGCGGATAACTTCTCATACGACCCATTTGAATAAATAGAGAAGATTTAACAATAAATATTATGTTTTCTTATTTAAATTATTTTATTAACGTAGGTATTAAATGTAAAACATTCAAAAGCATTATGATTAAGAATTATACATTTATTATTATTATTTTAACACTATAGATATAATTTAAACTATTGTTACATCAGTAGTACAATAACTAATTTAATTAAACATTAGGCACATGGCTGCAGATAAAGCCAATGTATGAACACGCACAGGCTAAACAGACAAGGGGCTTAGGAGCATGAAATACAAAACATACATTGAGAATACTTGAAACCTGTGTGGGGCGACTGAATTAGGGGAACGAGGTGGGGAAATTTGTGTGGCGAGGGAGGAATTTAGTTGCAGTACCTCCAAAGAGCATTGAAGCCAAAGTGGACACAAGTTTAACTAAACGGCAATGCCGCCATTTTGGCCTGAAAGACGGACAACAGGGGAGCAAAACAGCTATTGAGTAACCAATCTTGCATCGAAAGTTCTTTGGGACCGCTGAGACCAGCCGCACGCATGCGCAATACACCGAATAGCAGGCCTGGAGCGGCTAGTACTACTGCTCGGAATGGAACACAACATATGGATCAAGAAAGTTACAAAAGTTATGTTTTGGCCAATGAGAGGAAACAGATGCATACTAGAGGGACACACGACGAAGGGGTGAATGAGACCTGGGACTGGGGACATGTTGACGAAACCAGATTAGACACGGGAGAAGGAGCCTGCTGCAGGTGACAGGTAGAGAGTTGCGTGAGGAATGCGCACAAAGGCCCGTATGCGCAGCAGCTAAGCAGCCCTCTAACGTTAGCATTTGACAGCTCACAGCTTCACTGTATTATGAATGAGTAGAGAGGGAGCTGCGTGACATACGAAGTGACAGGGAAAAGCTCAGACGGACTCACGAATGCCCAGATCAATCAGCGCGGATCTGATTTGGGGATCAGACCAGTTGATGTCGTCGTCGGAGGAGGAGAGCCTGGAGCTACGGCGAGGGACAAGCGATGGGACTCCCGAACCAGCTGCAAGGAGAAGGTCGGACATGAACGAGTCTGCGATGACGCTGCAGCACAGAGGAGACAAGAGTATCAGACAGGTAGGAGGGAACACCCCCTTTTAAACAGCCCGCTTGGAGAGATGGCAGGCTGTCATGGATAATGATGATGTAACTAGTTCCGTCTCTGGTAGAACTTCTGTGAACTCTCATTTAGCATAGCAAACAAACACTGCATGCAGAAGGCAGCGGCGCCTCGCTACTACGTATTGATTAAAGGTGTGTCATGCATGCTCAAATATGCAGTCAAAGAGCGAGTCTACCTATAAAGGCTCAACAAAATTATTAAACCGTTAAGGAAAGCTTGTCTTGATAATTAGATAATCACTGATCATCACTTTGAATCTTATTTCATAAACTTATTTGGAACATATTGGGGGCAGGACGTTGAAACAGACAGTAAGTGAAAACACAACACACAACAGTGTTAAGTTTAACACCCAATGATAATAATGATGATTACTATTGAAGGAAAAATGTAGTAAACTTACTTTGACTCTTGTAGGAGTCGGAGAGACTTGTAAAAATGAAGAAGAGACCGCTGATAGGGGTACAATCAGCAGACAAATACAAACATAGTTACCTAGTAAGAGCTCAACATTCATGTGACTTTTCTTGCCCCAGAAGTGAATTCCCCATTTATTTTCTCCATAGACATTTAGAAGAATCCTTATATAACGAGTTTTAAGGCTTGAACCAAGCCAACCAGTCTTCCAGAGAATCGTGAGTGACCATAAAACATTTCACTTTCAGCAAAAACAAAAAATAACTGCAGGGGAGCTGCGGCGACCTCCTCGGTGCCGGCGATTTTGCTCGAGCATAATTTGCGCTTTAGGGGGACCTGACAGAGTGCAGTGTGTGTGCGGGGGGAAGCCGGGGTGGTGCATGGGGGAACGGGCACTGCACTAGTAAGTTATAAATCAGAAACACTGAGCAAAATGACAATCAGAATCGTTAAAATCCAAACTACACCCAAGCCTAAATATAACTGTCAGTGAGGGCCAAACTGAGTGATCTTATGTGTGTGTGTGTGTGTGTGTGTGTGTGTGTGTGTGTGTGTGTGTGTGTGTGTGTGTGTGTGTGTGTGTGTGTGTGTGTGTGTGTGTGTGTGTTGCAGTATGGACAGTCAGACAGCTACCGCGTGGCGACCACGCAGGACAAAGATGAGAAGGAGTCGCCCAAGAAGAAGGGAGGCGGGACCTGGACGACCTGAAGAAGGAAGTCCCACTGGTACGTACGCTACTTCCTGCTTCCTGCTGCCTGAGACGCTGCTACTGTCTTCTGGGTCAGTATTAATTAATACACAGGACAAGATGTTACTATCCCTTGTGCCAAAATCCGAGGAAAAACACATTTAGAAGCCCAATCCAGAATAAAACAAGCTAACAGGCTAACAAACTAATAAACAAGACACAAATCACCAGTTACCTACCCTAGCCAACAGCAGTATGAAGCATGTCATTGGGGTTTTCAAGTGGGCACCTTCCTTCACCGACGTTTCGTTAAGTTAGGCCCACGACACCTCAAGAAGGCTTAACGGTGTAATCCAGCGTCCTGGAAACACCCCCCTCCATGCTACCACCACACAACTGCATATTACCTCACTATCTAAGCCTAGCTATCCAGGTCGGTTCGGTATGACATTCCTGACTACACCACCACTGTCAATGATTCAGCCCTGTTGATGCGGACCGTCAATCATGACCAACAACAAACAATCCCTAACTACACCACCACTGTCAATGATTCAGCCCTGTTGATGCGGACCGTTAATCATGACCAACAACAAACAATCAATCTGACCTTAGCGAGCTCCCCAGCTAGCATGTTTCCTCCTTATCCACAGCCATTCACTTGCTTGTTCTGCTGCCTGAGACATGTTGCTAACCACAAGTTTCAGGCTCCGTCCCCGAATGCCCAACTCAGTTAGTAAGGCAATAACGGACTTTGCCACAAAACCACAGCAGCCCACCTCTACAGGCCGCACTCGAGCCCTCCAACCTCGCTGCTCTGCCTCTGCTGCCATTTCAGCATACCTAGCTTTCTTGCGCTCATAAGCCTCCTCAACTCGATCTTCCCACGGGACTGTGAGTTCGATAAAATAAACTCTCTTCTCTACCTCAGACCACAGTAACAAGTCCGGACGTAGCCGGGTGCTAACTATATATGCTGGGATGACTAGCTGTTCATTCAAGTCAACCCTCATTTCCCAGGCTCCACCTACACTTAGCTGCCCTAACTTGTGCCTGACCTTAATTAATTATGATATTATATTAGGGCATTCACAGACTAGTCGACTAGTAAAACCACTAGTTGACACTGTGCTTAGTAGTAGTTTTTTTTTTTTTTTTTTTAGTTTTAGTTTTTTTAATCTTTAAGAAAGAACATGAGGTATTTACACGACATACATGGACTATCATATCCCATATCCCCCACAAAGAACATCAAAACACAACAAAACAAAACAAGAAAACTGTATAAGGTACACAATAATCCAAGAACAAACAAGACTATTGGACAAACAACCAAACAAAAACAATGCATTCAGCTCCACTCCAATAACCCATGGCCATTGGTTACAGCTGTCAGATCCTTGTGAATCGATCTTCGCTTATAACTTTACTAATACTTCGCAGAAAATTATGTTTTGTACAAGAATAGACGCGGGCTAATGTCTTCTTTGCAAAAAAAAGGCTGTTAACCCCGCATTTAACCCCGCATTTAACCCCGTAATGTTAGTTGGTGTCGGGCTTTGCAGAAAGCTCTCAGCTTCTCAGCAAGCGCTGAGAATGCAGCGCTGCGCTCGAGCTGCGTGTCGGGCTTTCCAGAAAGCTCTCAGCTTCTCAGCAACCGCCAGGATTGGCCAATGTCAACTTCAGTCTCCAGAACGATCCAATCAAATCACCCGCACGTTCTTGCGGTCCCGCCTTACAGTAGTGTTTCAACTGACTATCAGAATGACATGCCAGTCGGACTTATAGTATTATTATTATTATTATATTATCATACTTGGAAACCGTTTTATAAAAGCAATATAGCACTCGAGCAGCGTGTGTTGTGGCATATATCCCGCTGCTCAGCAGTTATCCCACTCGGCCTGCGGCCTTGTGGGATAACAGCTGAGCAGCGGGATATATTTGCCACAACACACTGGCTCTCATGCTATATTGCTTAAATATATCATATTATATAATATGATATGATATGATATGATATGATATTATTTATTATTGGCTTTTGCACAATGGTGCATCCCTAATTTGGAGCGCTTAATCAGCAGGGCTAGTTGTCTGAGCCCCTATTTGAAATTGCAGCTGGTGAAGAAGGCATTATTTGACCTAGCAATTAGAATCAATGTGATGACTGTAATGTTCCCCTCTTTCAGGTCTATGTATCTTTTTGGGGCTTCTCCAGCGTGCTGCTCAACGATGTGCTTGTCTACCGGCCCCCCAGCTGCCAGACCGTCCTGGCAGAGGAGGGGTGTGTGAAGACCATGCAGGGGGTCTGCTGCATCTGGAGCGAGAGAGAGAGAGAGAGAGAGAGAGAGAGAGAGAGAGAGAGAGAGAGAGAGAGAGAGAGAGAGAGAGAGAGAGAGAGAGAGAGAGAGAGAGAGAGAGAGAGAGAGAGAGAGAGAGAGAGAGAGAGAGAGAGAGAGAGAGAGAGAGAGAGAGAGAGAGAGAGAGAGCACCAGGACTCATGCATTTTTGTGCTCTCTAAAGCTGTGTTCACACCGAGATATTTATTTTTCTCTCTGTCGCTCGATTCTACCCCTCTGTTCAAATCGCTTGTCAACAGGCACAATAATTGACGGACATCTGGGGGCTATAACATTACGCAATGTCATGATATTTGTCCACTACGAGCCACCATAGTTGTTTACAAGCTAAGCTTATCAGCGTGCTCCTAACGCGAGCTCAATACCGGTAGTACAGACTTAACTTCATGCCAGCTGTCAGCCTGTCAATCAACTGTCAATGCGGTTTGTTGCCACACAATAAACCAGCGGTTTGTTCCAAGCCAGTGGGATCCTCCTCTCACACGGCAGCCAATCAGCGTTGAACAGCGAGCGACTGATGAGTCACACATTTTGGTCCTCTGCTGACGCCACTCTCTAAATTGCTCTGGGTTAAATGTAGTTTTCAAGACACGTGATCGATTAAATGCATCGTGATTCGTTGAGATGCACGTGGGGGAGGCGACCGCCTCTCCCAGGAAAGTCTGCAGCCAGCAAGAAGCGATGGTACCGGCGCTCTGCTTCAAACACACCTTGCTGCTGCTTGGACAAGAGAGTCTGAAGCACTGGGCAGCAGGGCTGCGTGTCTGAGCACATATGATTGAAAGGTGTGGACCCACATAAAGCACTGCTCTGCTTGTCTCCTCTGTGCGGTGTTTAGATGCTGGAGATGTTTGAGAAGGATGACACTGACATGCAGAAGCTCCAGCACAGACCTTGTCCCTACAGCTCAGTACCAGATGCTTAGGAGGCACTTTGAAGCACTTCAGCTACTCTCAGGCTCAGGCTTCAGAGGCATCCAGCATGGCAGAGGAGTGGTAAGATCTCTATATATTTGTCATGTATTTGTTGACATTTTGGTCAACATTAAAGTCCACACAAAAAGAAAAGCACAAATGAAAATATCCTACAATAATCCAAATAAACATCGCAACCCTGACAAAAAAGAAAAATAGTGTCACATCAGCAGCACACAAACACAGTTACAAACGCACACCGCATTTACATCGACTTAGAGACATGAGAAACATCTTCACATCATCACAACTTCTTCCGAGTGACATCAGTGATGGCACCCACAGAACCGCAATCTCATCTTCGACGTCACCAGTGACATTGCATCACGTGAGCAATTGAGGCATGATGATGTCATGGATTTGAATCTGACTGTTGACCTCTGTTACATTATTTCTTCTCTTTCTAACATCTTCCCTGTTTCTCTCCACTCTCAACTGATAAAACAACAATGTGTATGTGTGTGTATTATAAGAGCTTGTGCTTATGCACTTTAGTTGGTAATGTATTGTACATTTTGATGATGATGGTTTCTTCGTTGTCACAAATGATGAATTAATTGATTCATGGCTTGACTGATTGATAACCATAGTCTTGTTTTGCTCTCAGGTCTCACAATCCAAACAGCTGATGGTCAGAGTAGAAGAACTCCAAGCTGCACTCTGCCCAAGAGAGAGTCTACGAAAGAGGAAGGAGAAGAGGTGGAGACGGAAGTCAAGGTGGCTGAGTTGGAGGGAGCGCTGGCAGAGAGCAGGGCGTCAGGGAGGCTGGATGCAGGGAAGGAGAGAGGAGGAGATGTGGAAGGGGATCTGGTGCGTCGCCTCCAGGGGGCGTATGGAAGAGCTGGAGGGGGAGCTGAGGAGGTTTTATATGATATTCTATATTCTGTGATATTTATATGATATTCTTATAATAAAGATGAAAAACAAACTACTCTCCTGCAATTGAGCCTGTTCTTTATACAACCGTTCATATTGACATACTGCCTGTTTTGAGATTGAAAATGTTCACTTCTTGTTCTGACAAACTCTTTCTGACTGCAACACGAAGGAGACAGAAAAGGAAATGGTTTAAAAGCTAGACATTAATGTTATTGTCACATATTATATCACATTCACATTGAAAACAAATAGAATTATTTTTCATTATTTCAATGTGGTTGCTTTCACTGAATTCAAGCAAAGTGTTCTCTAATAAACCTGTAAATGCTTACAGGATGAGGTTAGGTGCGCTTCACCCAAGCAGCCCAGCAGGTTGGTCCGATGCTCTCAGAAGAGGGCAGTTTTGCAGGAGAGACTTCAGATAACCCAAGTATGGCACTGGAGCAACGGATCAAGTGTAGAATATAATTTATTGACGACTTAACGTTTCAACACTGAGTCATGAGTCTGTTGAAGACGCACATGGAGTTGAAACGTTACTCCTCAATAAAAGTATTTTGTGGGGTTCCCAAACTGGGGTCCAGGAAGTTCCAGGACTCTTAGTAGAGAAACTGAGGAAATGTCTTCTACTGTGGATCTATTTAGAAATATATCAGATTGCTGCTGTTTAACAGCCAGATACATAGATAGATGAGCCATAGATGGATGGATGGATGTTCAATTTGTTCTACAATTCTATTAGAATTCCAAAATGTTAATACACAAAATACACAAAAATGTTGGCTTTTAAAGATTAATTTTAGTTTACAAGTTTAGATCCCCCCCCCCCCTGTTCAGCCACTAGAGAGAGGAAGAGGTCTGATGGTGAATGCAGAGCAGAATACCATCTGAAGAGCATGTGTGTCACAGTGTAAACACTTTAATCTAGATTGTTAGAAATCCACTTGTGTTCAAAAACTTATTTTGGCAGCAAACACACACATACAGAGAAACAAACACATGGGGAAACTACACAACTACCCACAGAAGCACAACAGCGCAACACACACACTGGCAGAAACACCCTTATGGTTGCCAGTTTGTGTTCACTATAATCTCTCTCACACACACACACACACACACACTAATGAGCTACAGCCTGATGTTTTGATGTGGAGTAATATTGTTCATCATTACTTTCTGAAGCTGTCCTCTCCTCAGGTCAGAAACCTCCCAGTTCCCACTTGTCACTATAAAGCTTGTAAGAGGCAGATGATAAGTCACACAGGACACAAGCTGTCCTCTCCTCAGGTCAGAAACCTCCCAGTTCCCACTTGTCACTATAAGGCATGGCGATGAAGAGGATTACGAGGACAAAGCAACAGAGATGAGTAGCTTCAGAACCTGCCTTAACTCCCTTTTAAGGCTGAAAGGGGAAGAACACTATTTCCTATTGTCCAGCATCATCCGATCAATATGAAGCAAATCAGCAGTTTATGTCTGATGATTTCACAAGTTTGAGGAGAAGTTCTGTCTTGAGTTTTTCTCTTCAAAAAGATGGATTGTAGGCTACTGTAGGCCTACTATGCCAGAGCACAGGTGTAACATGTAGAAGTAGTACTCATCCTCCCTTCTGCAGAACACACATCACAGGTACAGAGAGAGCAGCTGATATAAGCAATAAAAACTAAGCCAGTAGTAGAGAAATACATGGGAGACCAATGTGGGAGACCCATAATAAATTACCTATATAAAATAAGGAGTTGACACACTTCCGGGTCAACAGGTCTGCGCCCGCCCACCCTGCTACCTCATTGGTCGGGGAAGAGAGGTCAATTTCATCCCGCGGCAAGTTTGAAACCAGTTCGATCCAGTCTCTTCATTAAACTGCTGCAATGAAGGATTACACCGTGAGTTCGGCACCGTCTTTCTTCACAAAAGCAAGGTAATGTTACTTAGCATTTGATGGTTACATCACTACAAAGCTACCAAATGTTTTCCGGGCAATATTTGGAAGAAAACTTTTGTCAGCTAACATGACACAAAACGCCAGTCAGTGTGACAGATGGAGAATGTAGCTTGTCAGTAGGCCTAAAGGGGCTGAATAACGGTCAAAATTTAGGAGTGTATTTTTTTGTATTTCATAGATTAATAACATTGGATATTTTAATAACGCTAGCTGCCGCAAAGTCCTACACTGCTGTCAATTTAATCAGTTGACAGAAAAGATCATTCTCAACACTGGCCAGATTTATGCTAGCAAATTCGGTAGCTAACGTTAGCATGCAGGACAACTTGCTAGCACTAGTTAATTGGCGAGTAGTAGCTAACAGTCCAACCAATGTATCTTGTCATCTGGTTAATGTTTACATTTAACGACTGACCTAAATACGTCTTTGGCACAAGACCGGGGAGTTTCTAAAAGGGGATGGTTAACGTTAATGCAAGGCCTGGCCAACCTATATAAGGTGACCAGACGTCCAGTGCCCGTTTTTGGTGACCTGTGTCCCCGATTTCAGAGGCTCTAGAAGGCTAATTTTTTTAAAGCTGTAGTGAAGTTACTCCGCACGGTTCGGCACGCAAGTGAACCGAGGATTAATTGCTAATTTAACCATCAGTGCGAAATACAGTTTAACTGCCGCTATTACTTTTTTGAAAGTGTAACAATTAACGTTACATCTCCATGTGCAGTGAAAGGAGACGGATGCGTCAGGTTTGGGAAGGAGAGGCAGGGGAGAGCGAACGACTGATTTAATTGAGTGACATTCCATATAGGCTGTGAAGTTCGGGCATTTTCAGTCGTGTAACTGGGAAACTGGGCATGCTTGTTGTACTCATTGAAATAGATCACAAGATTGTGATGTTTATATGCAACTGAACCTACACGGCGACATGCTGCCTGGCTGCAGCTTGCTGCCTTCCCCTCGAAAAACACAGACAGAGACAGCTCCACTTGCTGTGAAGGCAGGGTGTGTTCAAACTGTAAAACGGTGTGCACCTTTTGCCACGGTTCCAAAGTTGTTTTCCTCCACGTAGTCTCGTAGAGACTGAGAACTGAGTCTATCCTCCACGATTCAATGCATCGCTGTTTCAGTTTGATACTGTGGTTCTCAACCTATGGTAAGGGTACCACCAGTGGTGGTAGGCGGGGCTCCCTTCCTCAGTCATACTCGGGCCTGGCTGAAGGTTGGACCAGCTGTCTCTTTGCCTGTCTGTGTGGCATAGGCGTGTAATTAATCAGCTGTCTGCATCAGAGTCAAAGTAGCAGATACTTATTAATGGAGTTTATTTTGGCTATCTAAATGTTTTGGAGTAAATCATTATTACATTTATTTGTTTATTTAAATTCATATTCTTGTTTCTTTGCATACCATAGGCTATGATGAGAACATCTGCACTGTTTGCATAGCCTATTTGAATATTTTTTCTTTAATCAAAGTAGCACATTTTAAAATTAATTAAAAAAAATGCTGATCCGAAAAATGATCCAATCCATGGCATCAAAACCGTGACACGATTCGATCTGTGAGTAAAATAGCCTACATGACACTTGAATTGTCCCCCTTTTTATTTCATAGATAATAACATTGGATGTTTCTTTGCATTTTGTTGCTAACTGAACTCACTGCTACTAGTGCAGCAGGCAGCATCTTGGCTGAGTGAAAATGTCTTGATAGTTATTGCTCATATATCTATTTTTATTCCTCTCCATTAGAAACGGAATAGTCATGAGTGGTTGAAGAAAATACATTACATTACATTCAATGTAACGTACTTTCGTGTACACTTTTATCCAACGTGAAATACAATATCACATTTGTCAACAATACAGAAATCAACTATACAACGCAGTCAATGACAGCAACGTTTTGATGGAATAAAGTAGCACTGTAGAAAGTAGTTTGAGGAGGAAAGGAACCTTCCCCATCTTTTTTCTTTTTAAAAGAGGGAGAAAGCTGGAGTGTAGCCTGAAAAGTTGATTAGTTATACATTAGTTACACTATTCAATTATTAACAACTATTCTACCTGTTTTAAGAAAAATTAGTTCCTCAGCTGAATCTAAAATCATGTATTGCTTCTCTGTTGTAGGATGGCAGAAAAACAAAGTCCTACTTTTAAGGAGGTGACCTTCTCCCACCTCGGTCACAAAATGAACGAGCCAGTCTTGGGTCACCTCTGTGCCAAGTTTGGTGAGGTGGAGGAGATGGAGCTCCTGTTCCACCCTAAGACGTGGCAGAACCTGGGCCTTGCCAAGGTGCTGTTCACCAGCACCAGAGGAGCCATCGATGCTGTCAAAGGCCTGCACAACACCTCGGTCATGGGCAGCATCATTAATGCTCAACTCGATATCGAAGGTAATATAACGCCTTATCTGTGGCGCCTTGAAAGATTGAGCTGATTCTGGTTAGCAGATTGCCAGTGATGCTGCAGACACTTCGCTGTGTGATTTATACAGGAACTCATGAAGAACATAATGTAATATGTAATAAAACTTTCAATTCATTGAAAGAAATGTGATTTATCTGCGTTTTGCATAGATATTACGCCTACGCATGTCAGATTGTCAGGCAATAGCAGTCTTAAAAGCCTGCATTTAGTTCAAGGGCAGGGAAATGTGCAGCAAGCATGGATGTCTTTTTGTGTGTGTAGACAATAGAAGTTGCAAAGCAATTCCATTTAGTGGCTTTCAAAGCACCTTATCTCCAAGTTGAAAGGTTGATGTTTTGTATTTATTTTGTGTTTGTCTCATCAGTTTTCTCCAACAGCTTGCCAATAGTCATGCTAGAAATATCAGTTAGGAGTCACGTCTAACATTCTTGCATGGTTGACATTGTTGATCCAGTTCAGACCCTGGATCATACATGTAGGCCTCTGTGTTCTCTCACTATTTAAGTTTTAGATACTAGATTTAATTAGCTGCTCAGATCATCTGACCATCAAATCACCCTTGTAACTTACCTGCAAACACAGAGACGGGCAGCAGGCACTATGGACACATGCCATTTGAGTACATGAAAAAATAAGACAACAGCAAAGAAGATTCTAGCATATTAATTGGGAAATATATATCATGCACACTGAATTACATCCGACAGTGTTTGACTTGAATGCTACAGATGACGTTAAAACCTAATAGTAAGAGCATCTGACTGACATCTCAGACTGTTAATATACGTCACAAGTTGTCCCTGTGTTTATTTTTGTGTGCCTTTGTTTTGTTACAGGCCAGCAGAGGAAAAAGTATTACGACCTGATGGTAGGCCGCTCCTACCCTCCTCACACGGTCCCCCTCGGAGGCAAGGTTCTGACAGAGGGGCTGCACCCTCCGGCCACCACACAGCCTGGCACGGTACAGTTGCAGCATGATTATCACTGCAATTCTTTAATGATCAAGATTCAGCATCTCAAATGTACTCTGTGAATGAGTATTTAATTTACTCTGTGAATGAGTATTTAAGATTTAATTTACTCTGTGAATTAGTATTTAATTTACTCTGTGAATGAGTATTGAAAAGCAGCAAAACAATTGAATGGCCATCACCTTCTGTAATTGATCTGTAATGAATCAAGTTGAGTTATGGAGGCTTTTAACAAACATTATTGTCAGACATAATTAATTGAAGATGTATTTCCCCTCACAGTCGTCAGATATCAGATGGAGGCCCTCCATCACCCCTTGCTCTGTGGAAACGGGCTACAGTGATCAGCACCTGGACATGCCCCCCATCTCCATGGCACGACCCTACACTCCAGGCTCCTCTGCCTCCTCCCAGTGCAGCGGGACACCCTGCAGCTCTCCTTTCTCACAAGACTCGGGCTACACCTCCAGCAGGTTAGTTGTTTGATATTTAAACCCAACACATTCAAAACTCTTGATTTTTACCATGGCACTATTGCCACAGCGTCATCGTTGTCAAGACTAGAGGCAAATTCAGGTATTTGAGTCAGAGATGGGTACCTTCACTTCTCCATACCTGTACATGGTCAAACTGCATCACAGTTTACAATATTTGAAATCATTTCACGCATCATGTCTGTCCCCATTGAGCCGCGCCAAAATTAATACAAGTAATTAAACATAATGTTATTATCAAAACCAGAAATTTTGCTCACTGCGCACAATCGATTCCTGGGGTGGAGACCTTGTTCATTGTTTAAAATCACTTTACTTTCTGTAGAAACAACTACAGTATATACTGTAGCAGTGATACTCAACCTGCGGCCCGCAACAGGGTTCGGAGTGGCCATTTTCTAATAATTTCAAGTTATAAATAAATAAAGTTTGACTGAGCTCCAGCTAAATTGTCAAGTACCACCGTCTGCTCGCTACCCAGGCACTTATGTTAATGTACTGAACCTAACTAACTTAACCTAACTAACTATCCGGTGTGCACAACATTGTCAGATTAAACTCCGGCTTACAATCCAAAAACCTACAATACACTACAGAAAAATGTATATTGTTTGTTTATTAACTGGCACCTGGCCTTCTATCATTTCACGAAAGTGGCCCCTGGGCAAAGCAAGTTGACTATCCCTGGTATATAGCATAATGCTGAATGAATTATTTCCTATGTTATGCAGTAGGTGGCAGCAAAACCACACATTTAGCAGTAAGGCTTTGTCTAAAAACTTTAAGTTGTTTGACTGGTACACTGCGATTTGACACTGCGCCATCCTTTTGATGGATATGGGCAATTTCAATTTGATATTATTTACAGTTGGGTCCATATATAGATTTGGACATTGGACACCATCGTCATCATTTTGGCTCTGTACACCACCACAATGGACTTGAAATGATGTGCTGTAACTGCAGACACCTAGCTTTAATTTGAAGGGATTTACATCAAAATCAGGTGTAGTGTAGGAATTACATGACATCCTAAGGGCTCAAATTACATTTTAAGGGACCAAATAAGTCATTGGACAAACTAACATAATCATCCAATTGTCCAATGATTTCTGAAGCATTTGGCTGAATATGAGCAGATAACATTGCCCGGAACACTTCAGATTCTTGTGTTATGTTTCATGTCATGTTGTGTATGTTTATTTAGGCTACATTTTGTAACTACAACACTGCAAAAGCATGCTTATATGCTAAAATATGTCAATTACATTATGAATCTGCTATTGGGCAGAATAGATAAGTGTAACTTTGCATTGATACCAAATTAAAGGGATGACTTCAGACTCATACTGAATTACTTCCCCAACTATTTTCCCCTGCAATCCATATCTTGCATAATTTCCTATTGATAATGACTCTTCACTCTGTTTAGGAGTGACACCTCTGACGAGAGCTTCGACGACAGCCATGTTGGAACAGTCATCAAGGTTGAAACAACAACGGTCATTCCACCTGATGTGCTTCACTCCATCCCAGCCACCCAGCTCTCCACACACATCCATGCAACAGTAGGTGTTGTTAATGGTTCCTCAGTGGCTTGTACAGTAAACATAGTAACGTCATGACAAGAACTTATTTAAATTATGAAATCAATTGTTTTTGAGAGTACACGCATACAGAAAGGGGGTCCTAACAGCTCTCCCATTACAAAGCAGGAAACATTTTGAATTTTCCTCCGAAACTCGGTTGGATGTTTGGTACTTCAGTAAATGTAACCCACCGCTCAATGACTGAAGCGTATTGATGTAAATCTGTTGCTCTGTGCAGGTGGATGAGGCCTGGTTTCCCTTCCTCAGCGACAGTGAAGACGGCAGCAGCTCTGAGAGCAGCTCTGACAGCAGCAGCTCTGACAGCAGCTCTGACAGCAGCTCTGAGAGCAGCTCTGACAGCAGTGACTCTGAATCAGGTTAGCTGCTCTCCTCAGCACTTTTTTGATTTTTGATTTTGCCTTTATTTAAACTGGTAAATCACATTGAGACTGAGGGCTCATTCTCAAGTGTGACCTGTTCAGACAGCAGCAGGTACAACAGTTACAATTAACAGACAGACACGGTGACGTTTTAAAAACAAACAAAAAAGCAGGTTTGCTAATGTGTATTTCAGGGTTGTTTAATGTGAACATGACAGCTTTCCCTCTGTGTGTAACAGATGAAGCCATGTCAACACAGCTAGGCTACGTGGGGCGCCTGAGTGACACCAGCAGCTCGGAGGAAGACTGCAGCGATTCAGGAACAGGTTAGCTGCTCTCCTCAGCACCACTCTTCACTTAAGAGAGAGAGAAGCTACAGTATAGGCGTGTCCAAAGTCCGGCCCGGGGGGCAATTGCGGCCCGCAGACCGATTTTAAGCCGTCCTCGGCTTGTCTCTCACAATATACTATATGTGGCCCTCCACACAGTAGGCTATTGGTTCATCAAGCAAGTTCAATTTGCGTTTCTTCAGTTCACCTAACGACAACAGCACTATCATACAGTTTGTAGACAAGCGCCAAGTAGGAACAACACAGGCAGGATCATGTTTTCTCAGATGGTAAACAAAATCCTTAAAGTACAATTGTATTGTATGTGATTTTTATTTATTTATTTTTAATAACCTATATCAGTGATACTCAACTTGTGGCCCACGATGGAATTGCAATTTTTTTTTTATAATAATAGAGTGCACCTGAATGCAACATGCAAGATACCCCCTGAATAAGTGTCCAAATGTTCATGTCATTCTGGCCAATACTCCACTTCTGTTATAGCATTTCAGTCTGGAATATGGAATATCTTTCAATAATCTATGATTTAGCTGCGGAATTGTCAAATACTGCCGCCTGCTCGCTACCCAGGCACTTATGTATGTACTTAACCTAACTAACTTAACCTAACTAACTATACGGTGTGCACAACACTGTCAGCCTAAACTCCGGCTGACACCCCAAAAACCTACAATCCGCTACAGAAAAATGTATATTGATTGTTTATTAACTGGCCCCTGGCCTTCTATCATTTCACGAAAGTGGCCCCCGGGCAAAGCAAGTTGAGTATCCCTGACCTATATGATGCGAGAGGCAGCTGACCCCCCGCCATTTTCACGTGATCTAACCTGGGCCCCATTCAAAAAAGTTTGGACACGCCCGATATAGCTACAGTTCACCTGTGTGTGTAGTTTATAAATATGTTGACAATGTTTGTCTGTAACTGTGTTTTACTGATGTGCTCCTCACATATTGTGCTGAAGAGAATTGACTTTATTTCTTCGACAGATTCGTCTGCTGCGCTTTCAGCAAAGGAGACAGCTCCTTGTCCTCCAACTTCTCCATCCCTGAGATCTCCTTCCAGTCTACGTGCGACCAACTCCTTCCAGCCTACGTGCAAAGGTGACTACTTGGTGTCTTGGTTATTAAACCATTTTTACATGTTCCTTTTTTTTCTTCCTTCATTATTTCATGCACACTTTCATATCTTTACACTTTCATATCTGCCCTCAAGATATGCACAGAGCTGTCACAAAGCCATCCCAGATTATTGGAGTAAAACATTCATATTTTATTTAACCTATGCCTGACATGCTCCTTCAATACTACTATACTGTTGGCTTCTGATAAGCCATTCAAAGCAAAAATAGATCAAATGTTATACAATTGAGATGTGGGCTAGATTGGTATTTGCAGTTTTTTGATGAAACACCACTTCATGGTGCTGTGCACACAGGACATGTGTATTTGAGCTGCCAGCGCCTTTCTGCAATTCATTCTCTATGGTACGGACGCTCTAGGAGCGCTCCTCTTTCAAGGACCGCACCTGGTGTTTAAGCGCTCTTGGCGGCTAGTTGTTTTTTTGCCGGAGCGCTCCGGGCGTCTCAAGCTAAAAAAAGTTCAACATTTGGAGGAAAAGCACGCTGCTTGTCATAATGTCACTTCTCCTACCTGTCCTCCTGCCAGCGGGATCTTCAACCTCCGCTGCTGCCAGAATTGCCAATAATCTGGCTTTCATGTTTACAGTGCGAACAATCAACAACAATCAAACAGACGAAACCAGCTGGCTACCTGCCGTGTGTGATGTGTGTGTGTGTGTGTGTGTGTGTGTGTGTGTGTGTGCGAGCGACTGTGCGTGTGGTTTATAAATATTTTGACAATCTACATTTATCTGTAACTGTTTTACCGATGTACTCCTCACATACCAGTATTGTGTTAAAGGTAATTTACTTTACTTTATTTCTTCAACAGATTGGTCTGTGCTTCTAGCGCCCCTGACCGCTCCGTGGCCTGCACCTGCCCTGGACCGCTTGACCAACAGCCTTGAGGTACTTCTGATCACACAGCAACACTTTTTTAGTCCACTGTTGTCTGTGACATTCAAATGTGAATGACACCATTTCTGTCACTCTGGAGCTCTCCGTGGTGCTGAACATGTGCTGAACACTAATTATTTTTTTTCTCTCCTTTCAGCCACTGTTGCTGTCCTTCGAGGCATTCACAGGTAGCCCTCCGCCCGCCGCCTCCTCTGCCTCTTCCTGCTCCAAGAGGCCAGCGTCTGCCTCCGCGCCGCTGTTACCGCAGAAACGCAGACGGGTAAGGAAGATGAATTTCTCTAAATCCATTTTTGTTCTATTAGTTTTCTAATTTCTCATCGCCTTCTAATTTAATTGTTTTACGTTTGAAAAGTTCTCTGCAAATGAGGCTTAGTGATTTTGTAAATATGTCGCTCTGTGCAGGTAGTCGTATGCGAGGAGGAGGAGGCCGTCTTCCTAAGGAAAGCCTGCAATCCGAAGATGGTCTCCTCAGGACCAAAGAGAGCCTTGCAGTGCAATCAGGTAACACACACACACACACACACACACACACTCACACACACACACACACACACTCACTCACACTCACACCACACCACACACACACACACACACACACACACACACACACACACACACACACCTCAAAGCTTCCACACAGGCTACTTGAGAGAATGAAGCAGTGTCTTGGTTTGTGATGAAAGGCTTTTGCAGGTTTTTGTCTGCTGGATCAGCTCCAAATGACGGCAGGTTTTTCTGTGTTGAGTTCCATCTGAAGTGTTTTCCCAGAGGTCAAATGATGACCTCATTTACCCCCCAGCATCAAATAACACAACAGCAGTCTAAATGAAAGTGTCTGTTGTTCTCTGCATCACAGCTGGCTCCCATGGACAGCAGCTCCTCCATCAAACCATCTCAGAGCTCCTCCCAGTCCCGCCCCACAGCACCCACAAGATACACACGCAAGCCACAGGGGGGCAAAAGTAAGTGTTGGGAGTCAGAGTGTGTGTGTGTGTGTGTGTGTGTGTGTGTGCGTGTGTGTGCGTGTGTGCGCTCAGTCAACGGAAGTGAAAAAATATGACATTAGTTATCAAAAGCAGAACACAGAATAGCCTAAATGTGTGAGATTTTGTTAAAGAGATAGTCCAGAGATACAGTCGTTTTGTGGAATGTTTTTCCCACTTTCCCAGAGTCAGAACAAATAGATGCCTTCAGACACACCTATTTATGCATTTGGTTTAGTCTGAGGCATCATGTCAAACAGCAACATCAGGCTATCTTGTCTCTGGGATAAATAACATCATCATGATGCCATAGAGCAGGGCTATTCAACTCACTTGTTCCGGGGGCCACATTGTCAGAAACCTAAGGGACCGGGGGCCGGACCGTTCCCTGAGCCATTATATGTATATATAATATGTGTTCTATTATTAAATAGCGGGCAGCGTCGAAGAAAATTTGATGTTTTTTGGACTTTTATCCATATTTAGAAGAATATTTAATTTTAAATTAACATTAGGATTATACTGTTGTGATGTCATTATTCAGTATCTTCTCCTTTTCTCACTCACTTTCATGTAACCACCTACCCAGGCTAGTAACCACCTGCTCTCCCTTTAGTCGTTTTACACTACAACAGACGGCAACACAGGCATAGACACTGAACTTATTATTATTATTATGGAAAACCAGATTATGATGAAAATCAAACACTGTAATGTAACAAACAAGGAAAAATGAAATAAAAAAGCTTCTCCCGGGCCAGTCATAGATCTTTGTCCCCCACCCAATTTTTTTATTTATTTATTTTTTATATCAAACTCTGGCGGGCCAGATCAAAATTCAAACGGTCCGTATCCGGCCCGCGGGCCGCCAGTTGAATAGGCCTGCATAGAGTGAGCGGGGCGGCTTTTTCCAAGCTTTGTCTGGGGGGAGGCCCACAGTCTCAGACTTTGTAGAAATGCCCCTTTAGGTCCTGAGTCACAGCAACACAGGGAACACGCTTGGTACATTGGTACAGTCCACTTATGGCTCAAAATGCTCATAAACAGCTTAGATTTGGGAACAGGGAGAAATCAGCTTGGTCAGTCCCTGCCTCTGCCAATGCTCATGTACACTTTCACATTGATAGATCAAGCCATTGAGGAGAAGAATGTGTGCAGGGAGTTTTCCTTCTTTTAAAGTAGGAGAACATCAACCCAAATGTTTTGTCAATGATAACCAGAGATGGGGACTTGGACTTGACTTGACTTGACTCACACATTTGACTTGGGACTTCTCCTCAAAGACTTGAGACTTGACTTGGACTTGAGATTCGAGACTTTACACCCTTTATTTGTGTGTGTGTGTGTGTGTGTGTGTGTGTGTGTGTGTGTGTGTGTGTATTAACATTAAGGAAAGGTCTACTAATAATAATCTACTAATAATCAAATCAAGTCAACTAATCAATGCTGATGCTGTATGCTAATAGAGTGAGGATAATACAGTAGCCTACATGCTTTGAATCCCTTAGTTTTAGATCTGCAGTGTTCTAAGCAGACTGGATGATATGCAGCAGATGATAGAACGCTCATCCATAAGAGACTTGAGACTTGACTTGGATTCTAGATTAAAGACTTGAGACTTGACAAAGACTTGAGACTTGACTTGGACTATAGCTCAAAGACTTTTGACTTGACTTGGACTCTAGCTCAAAGACTTGAGACTTGACTTGGACTCTAGCTCAAAGACTTGAGACTTGAATTGGACTCTAGCTCAAAGACTTTTGACTTGACTTGGACTCTAGCTCAAAGACTTTTGACTTGACTTGGACTCTAGCTCAAAGACTTGAGACTTGACTTGGACTATAGCTCAACGACTTTTGAATGCAGTGTTAGAAAACGTTCACATAAGTTTATATTTGTTATTGATGAGTAACATTACAAGCAGACATTAGAAAAGAGTGAAAAGGTCATCACCAGGTGACGTTCCCCTGGATTCTAGAAACGCATGTAACAAATGCTCTGAATTGTGTTTTGAGACTGTCTATTTGACTGTTTCCTTCCAGTCATCTCTTTAATCATCTCTCTCTCTCTCTCTCTCTCTCTCTCTCTCTCTCTCTCTCTCTCTCTCTCTCTCTCTCTCACAGAAATCAGCCCCCTGATGGCCAAAAGTATCAGGGACTTTAAAAAAAACACACACTGAGGTAGCACTGGGCAAAGAACACATCACATCAACCAAAGATGACTGTTCCCTGATTCCCCTCTCCCAGATTAATGACAAATGCTGCCATATGGTGTCACTGTAAATAGTTATTTTATTAGATTTTAATACATTGTATATGGTATTTCTTAATCAAATTTACTTTTTTTTTATGTTTTTACAATGTTTTCTACTTTTATGTTCACTGTAAATAGTTATTTTATTAGATTTCAATATATTGTATGGTAATTCTTAATCAAATTTACTTTTTTTTATGTTTTTACAATGTTTTCTACTTTTATGTTCACTGTAAATAGTTATTTTATTAGATTAAAAAAGTTATATGGCAATTTTTAATCAAATTTAGTCGTTTTAAGCTTGAGTACAATTTACAAATGTTTTTATAATGAATTTGTAATGTTTTTGTGTTTTTGTTAATTAAATTAATTTTTTTTCCCTGATTTATGTCGAGAGTCATTTTTGTGTGGTGTGATTGAAATGTCCTGTGCAGTGGTGTTTGGTGGCAAGTGATCACAGAGCACGTTTTTGTATCTGTCATGGCTGTGTGACATTTTGTTTTCCTCCTCATGTTATGAGTGTGAAGTGGCAAACATGCTACATTGTGTCATTTCTGGTTTTCCAGCAAGGCACGATTATTCCTTCAAAATCAAAGATTTAAAAGCTGCGGGCCAGTGCAGGATTTGCTTTATCTTGTATTATTATTACAGGATGAGGTTGGGTCATTTCTAGAGTGGAGACTGGGGATGTTGGTCTACTATGAATCCTCCATTCAATGGAAAGGAATTGCATACGATTTCCCCATTCTTTAGGATCGAGTTGTACAATCTCTACAACCCAGCTGGCACAGGTTACCTGGAATAGCCCATTTAAGGCTTCTCATTCATGTGTCACAGATATGAAACTACCTTCTCTCTCAATCTTGTCTTTAAGCCTTCTCATTCTTGCCACAGATATGAAAATACTAAATATCATTTAATGTAGTTGATGCAATAAAATTATGAGCAATAAAAACAAACTACAGTTAGAATTGCAGATTTTGGGGAAATTCATTGCTGAGGGAATGAGTATGCCAAGGAATGGGAATGGGAATGGCCAAGTGACGTCAGCAAATGCAAATCCGCCATCTTTGATGGATACTCCCAGAGACACAGCGCGCGCTCATTCAAACTATTGTTTACTTTTGTTGTCAGACCACGAACGCATGCTGAATCACCGTAAGGTTACTTGCCATAGCTAAACATGGTTGTCTGACATATCTAACGTTTCTGCTGCGTTTGTTTTATGTAGTGTTAGCGTAAGTTGACCATCTGGAACCCAGTCTATTTCGGCATGGAAATAGACACTGGGTTCACAGATTGCGTCTTTGATAAACAAAATCTATCCAACAGCCCTGACCATCGCTGGGAGTACTTTCTAGGCTTTAGGTCTGTCATCTGGTCTGGCACAACAGGTAAATTAGCTGGTCTCCACCAACGTTATTGAAAGTGTTGTTATGGATGAGATATGAAAGCATTAAACATGCATTTTATATGAATGAGAATACACGTTGAACTAACACCATGAAAAAATAGAATATTTGACATGTTGCTGCCAGATCTTGAATTAAATTGATCAATTTAGTCTTATTTCATTCAACAGTGCATGAAAGACTGCAAAGAAAAGTGAAACTGATTCAACCCAGGCGAGAAAGAGAGAGACAGTCAAAGGAGACAAGACCCAAAGGAGAACTCTGGCACAATATGTTGACACACACTACATTATTATCTATTATCATAACCATTTTGGCATCATTTTATTATTGAAATGAGATAATTTAATGCAAGAACACAATTATGACCAAATCTCGAAATCAGCTAAAAAACCAGGGGTTTTCAAATTGTTCAATATTAGGAAGAAATATGCTCTGCATGCTGAAATTCCATTTGCATGTCACCTGCAGGTGGTATTGGACTGGAATATTTAAAAGGAGGATGACTTGAACAGACACAGGTGCAGTCTGCACAACATTCAACAGAGTCAAACAGATGAAACTGGCTACAGTGTCAATCAGTCCAACACATCTTGAACAGAATCCCAGTTCATCCAAACTGGTCGACAAATGTGGCAGCACTAAAACAGCAGGATGATTTTCCTATCTAACATAGGCCTCATTGATATGTTTTTCCAAAGATAGTCATGTAATGTTTCTTTGCCTGCTTCTCAATTTTATTACATTTTATCACATGAGGTGCATTCAAAGACTGTGATTGGTCACCCACAATGAATGTGGTTGATATACACACTGGGAATTTTAGGGTAATTGAAATAACAAACACTTAATATCTCCAATTACATGATTAGTCATGGGAACATAAAATCGTGATATACAATTATCTACAATTAATTATGCAGTTACACACCTCCATAAACAATATAAAGCTTAAAAGGAGACCAAATACATATCAAGGATGCCAAGACTCAAGTCAATTTTTTTTAATTTAATTAATCAAGATACCAAAATCCAAAATAAATACAAAGCAAAAGGGTGTTAGAGCCCGCTCTCCTAACCATGCATGTGCAATGACCATCTACAACCATGTTTCCTGTCTAAACACAGCAAAGGGTGGTAAGGTGGGTCAGGGATGACAGGTGCAGTGATGAATGTAACTGTGCTCTGTTGAGATGTTGTGCTGCTTGACAGGGTCAGTGTACCACCCATCACTAAGTAGGGATCAGGAAGATCAACAATATTATTACCCAAAGGAGCTTCCATTTTTGTAAATATTGTCCATAATCTGTTCAATTTACTAATGTATCCACTGTTTACTTTGTTGTTAGATCAGTTATATCTTTTGTTGATTGACTTGAAACGCTTTGGCAATTTTGTTATTACATACATGCCAATAAAGCAAATATGATTGAATGGAAAACTGTTGCATTTAGACTGACAGCATAATTGAACAACTGATATGCCTGCACCCTCATATTGCCTATCAGACACCCCTCCCTTTAACTGTGGTCTTCTCTCCTGTTTTATCTCTGCTACCACATTAAAACAGCATTTTCTATCCGTAGACTCTGTCCAGCTGCAGCAAGGACATCCAGACTTCTTCTTTTACAGGCCCTGTTACAGTAGCCTATATCTCTCCAGTTTGACTTCCATTCTCTTTTTCCATGTTGCTGGGCTGGTGCTGCTTCGTACTTCTGGGCCCAAGCAAAGTGATGGTCCATAGTCTGGGTGGTCTGGATCAGCGTTCGACCTCTCTTAATAGAACAGATAAAGAAAAGAGAACACTGCAATACTACCATAATGAGAATGTGACTCACTGCACAATATATCTCAATTTAAACAGATGTTCAGAGAAACAAGACTTTGGGGCCCAATTCATTTATTTGTAGAAAAGGCATGCCAAATAATGATACCATACACAATGGAACACCACTGTCATGTTATGTTTCAAGTCGACTGCTAAGTAGCCTACTTTATGGGCTCTGCCTTACCTCAGCCAGATTGTCCCAATAAAAGCATTAGTGGAAGCTATAACTAATGTAGAGAGCTTCTTGTGGTGCTGTAAAGTTAAGTTAACAATGAAGAATACCCTACTACTCAAACGCAATCCTCATTCCTCTGGCATTATCAACATCAACTAAACTAGTTAGTTAACTTACTGGCCTTCAGCTCTCTCACACTCACACACACACACACACACACACACACACACACACACACACACACACACACACACACACACACACAACCCCAAATAACTTGTTTCTTTTATAATGAAAATTAACAATTTAGACAATAGCTTACTTGCTTCCCACAAATTCGGTCATGGAGACGCTGCCAGGGTTTCCCAGCTCCCTGTCTTTCTGACTGTGTGTGACTGATACCAGCTGGAAGCCTGTCGACGCTGAATCCAGAGCTGTCTTTGGGCACGTTTGCTCTTCGCAGATGGAAATCTAAAAAAAATCCAAAACTTTCTCCACTCTTTATCGTCACCCGGCACCCCCAAACACAAGAAGACCTAACCATTTCTCTTTTTTATGGTTATCTCTGTCTGTTTACGTTGCTACGCACGGCTTAAACCCATCCACATTTTCTATCCATCAAAGATGGCGAGCCGAAGTGTGAAGGGAAATGTCCGATATTGACTTACAGGTAATTTTCCGGTACGCATGTGGGAAAACGGCTATACATACATACATACATACATACATACATACACACATATATATATATATATACAGTATATATATATATATATACTAGGGATCTTGCACACTCGATTCCTAGGCGCGCCCGCTGCGCGGCCTCTCCCAGTTGGCCCTGCAGCTCTCTCAGTTGGCCCTGCAGCTCACATACGCCTGGCTGCTCCTTGATGGCATACTTCAGGGATGCTGGATCACCTGTCCTGGAGCTGGCAACATTCAGCTGTCCATGGCTGAAGACAGGGGTCTGAAGGCAGACTCCCACTTTTTTGTCACATCACTGATTATATCACAGTGGGATTTATGACATCACTGATGATGTCACACATCACTGGGATTGATGACATCACTGATGATGTCACAGTGGGATTTATGACATCACTGATGATATCACAGTGGGATTTATGACATCACGGATGATGTCACAGTGGGATTCATGGCATCACAGTGGGACAGAGAAACAGAGAAACAGAGCCCCAGCTCCCATACTATCATCATCATCATCATCATCATCAGTATATAGATGGGAGCTGGGGCTCTGTTTCTCTGTCCCACTGTGATGTCATAAATCCCACTGTGACATCAACTGTGATGTCATAAATCCCACTGTGACATCATCCGTGATGTCATAAATCCCTGTGATGTCATAAACCCCACTGTGACATCGGCAGGGATGTCGTAAATCCCACTGTGACATCATCCGTGATGTCATCAATCCCACTGTGACATCATCCGTGATGTCATAAATCCCACGGTGACATCATCCGTGATGTCATAAATCCCACTGATGACATCATCAGTGATGTCATAAATCTGACATCATCAGTGCTGCTGGTCTCATTGGCCACACAGCAGCAGAGTTGTGGGGAAGGCAGCGCAGTGGCCGAGCTGCGAATGCGAGCTTCAGGGCCAGCTTGGCGAGGTGCAGGGGTAGCTCAGCGAGCTGCAGGATCGAATTGCGAGCGCGAGATCCCTAGTATACCGGTATACGTATAGGGATCTCGCGCGCTCGATTCCTAGGCTCGCCCGCTCTGCGGCCTCGCGCCCATCCTCACAGCTAAGCCGCTGCATGGCCTTGCCCACAACTCGGCTGCTGTGTGGCCAATGAGCCCAGCATCACTGATGTCAGATTTATGACATCACCGATGATGTCATCAGTGGGATTTATGACATCACTGATGATGTCACAGTGGGATTTATGACATCACTGATGAGGTCACAGTGGGATTTATGACATCACGGATGATGTCACAGTGGGATTTATGACATTACAGTGGGACAATCACAGTGTGACAGAGAAACAGACAGAGCCCCAGCTCCCATTCATATTACTAGGGATCTCATGCGATCGATTCCTAGGCTCGCCCGCTAGGCGGCCTCGCCCGTCCTGCAGCTCGCCAAGCTGGCCCTGCAGCTCACATTCGCTGCGCGGCCTTGCCCGCAACTCAGCTGCTGTGTGGCCAATGAGACCAGCATCACTGATGATGTCAGATTCATGACATCACTGATGATGTCACAGTGCGATTTAGGACATCACTGGGATTTATATGAAATCACTGATGATGTCACAGTGGGATTTATGACATCACTGATGATGTCACAGTGGACAATCACAGTGGAACAGAGAAACAGACAGAGCCCTAACTCCCATTTACAGTATATACTGATGATGATACATTATGAAAGAGACCCTTGGGTTTCACTGACCTTACAAAGACCCAATTAGTTTTGGGTTTAAGCTGCTGTAAGTGATATATTTGTTAAAATAAGTTATGGTGTGTGTGTGTCTATGTATATCTTGTTCACATATAACCTGATTATTTATATTCCTGTGAAAAATGATATATTGTAACCCCATGTGGGATAAGCCAGAAATGGCATGACACAGAAATAAATACTAACTAGCAACTAAGCTGCCTCAGAAAAGCATGGTCCTCACCCTCCCAGACACCTCAACATGTGTGGATGGATGGTAGTCAACCTGCTGATATGTGACCTGCTCTGACAAAACCAGTCACATGTAGCACTGGGCCATTTGTGTAGAAACCCAGTAGAAACATGATTTTATGAGAAAATATTGATTTAGGCTTTTTAGGCCTTTCACCAGATTTGAGCAAATAAAGCGTTTTGAAGCTCAAATTGTAGAGTGACAAGCAGAACTAGCTTACTTTGTCATACTTCCAGGCCGTTTTTCTCAAAAGCATAGTTTGGAAACAGTCAAGACAAGGGGTGTATCTCATTCAATCTTTGGACTACAAAGATAAAAAAATATATATATATCACCAGAAAGCCTACATTCTCCTCTTCCAACAATGTATAAAACTCAAAATGTGTTTCAGGGTCAATGTAACTGATTTTGATAGAGCACATCACATATTAAAATAGCCTTTAACCTCACCACAGCTTCAGATATTACACTGTGTAGCCTACCTCAGATAGGTTAAGGTGATTTGTGACATGAAGTAGCCTAACAAATCAAGGGAATCAGATTCCTTGAACAGTTTAATCCAACTATTTGTATTTCACAGCAATATCCAACATGTACAACATCAGTCATTGCTTGATTAAAATTGAAAAATTCTTTACTAAATTAACTAACACACGCCCACACAGTCACAGTGTGCGCCGAGTTCAAGGGGGGGCTTGACACAGTCACGTGGGCCAAAGTTCAAGGGGGGCCTTGACACTTGTGAGATGACCCTCCCACCACTTTTTCGGGCTTGCTTTATTTGATAGTCCCGACAGGAGACGCACGCACGCACGCACGCGCAAGCACACACACACACGGCTTGCTTTGTTTGAGTCCGGAGCGCGCGGCCGCTCGTTTTTGTTGTGTGTTGGACAAAGTGCCGAGAAGAATCGGGAGAGGAGCCATTGAGCCACATCTTTCCAGATGTAACTAGAAGCAGCCATATGGTTTCTTTTTACGACACGTGACACCAGGTATGTGTTTTTTATGACGTTATGCAGCGTCTCTCGCTGTCAGTGGAGTTGTCATGTTTGATCAGCGACATGGCTAGCTAGCCGCTAACGTTAGCTTGAGCTAGCTCTCACTGTATCGACTGTAAATGCAGTGAACAGGGACCTAGCCAACGAACGGCCTTACCCGATACAACTCTGCACCATTACAGAGACGATGGCTCACTACCTGTTGACAAGATATTCCAGATATTATCACACACAATTTTAACGAAATTGACAACTTTGGTAATAATGAGTTAGGATCCGCTCCGGTGATCCCAATCAACTGCGCGCCTCTGTCATTAATAGCTGGTTTGAATGTTGTTTACCAGACCGAGCAGCTGCAGACAGATGTCGCATTCCTTTGTGTCATGACTCGAGCATGTCATTTCTGCACAAACAACTATGGCAATGCCTTCGCTGTAACGTTAACGCCTGTTGAATTGGTGTGTTCGCTGACCCGGTTCGAGACAGAATTATTATGGCTAGCTTAATTGTCTTATACTGGCAGGTATGTGGGGGTTAGCATGCAAGCCCAAGCATCCCCTTAACCGGGCTAATCTTAATTTGTTGATTGGGTTATTAGATCTTTTTTGTTGTTGTTGCGTGGATTAACGCAGGCATCGGGTTATATCATTGTCACTGGATCATATAACAGTTGCAGTTTAGCCATGGGCATGTATGGCAGTGTCTGACAGCTAGACAGTAGCAACGCTGTCACCAAATGTTCAGTAAATAACCATATAAAGGTGTATGCTTTTATTCATTAATTTGCGTCAGGTTGTAGTTTCATTCGTTTTAACAGCTTATTCATACACGCCTACAAGAAATAACGCCAAACGTAAAGCTGGACGTTTGGGAGAACAGACACACCTCTTTCCCAAAACGACCCCCTCCTTCCCCCAAGTTGAACATGAAAGACGAGTATTGCAGCACTCCCATCCTTGCGAAACAAATATAGGAGAAGGGCCCTCAGATTTTGAGATACCCCTACCCGAGGTAGAACAAAACACAACAATGATTTTTCTTATCTTTAGGGTCTCCCATTAATTAAATGGATTGTTGTAACATTTTATTTTATTCATTTATTTATTATTATTAAGGACTGCACAACAGAGTCGCCAGAATTTGCTTTCGGTACAGCATGTTACACCACATAGCTACTGTGTCAGCATAGACATTACAATACATAGACAACAAATAGCAACATAAATACAGGACATTCAACATAGACAGAGATGAGCGGTATATGGTGAAAGAATTCAAAGGTGGGTGGAGTTCAGTGACCTGATGGCAGTGGGGGAAAAGCTGTTTTTGAACCAGGTTGTTTTGGTGGAAATGGATCTATAGCGCCGGCCAGAGGGCAACAGTTGGAACAGATGGTTAGTTGGGTGAGATGAGTCAGAAACTATCTTTTGTGCTCTTGTGATTAGAGATGCTGCGATCCGATCATGTGATCGGATATCGGCGCGATATCAGCCAAAAAACATGGATCGGATCGGGATTCCAGCGAAAATGACCGATCCAAGGCTCCGATATAAGCACTCCATTCCATGACTCCGCTCCAGGATTTCTATCCAGCATGCAGCAGCAGCAGAAGCAGCACACAGAGGCCGCGTTGAGCCTAGGATGGCCAGGGCCAAAACGTTGTCTTGCTTCAACATACATCGCATCGCATAAACCATTTCCACCCGCAGGTTTGAGGAGTAGCTAACATAAACGTCAGATAAATACTCTATAGGCTAACGTTACCCACTGAGGCAGCTAACATGGCTAATTAGCTAGCTAACACCAGCTATCTTAATCCTCTAACTCACGTTAACGACACGTTAGTTGACTGAGCGAACGGCGCTGTACAGCAGGTCGTTATCAAAACGTATTGCACTGAAGAGAAGTAACATTAGATAATGACGAAAGACTCCTCCAATCTGGCAGTGGAAATGTATGCACAAACTTTGTGTGTAACTTTGCGAGACTCAACCGAATGACTGATGAGTCTCGCGTTGAGCCTAGGATGGCCAGGGCTTAGATCTGCGTGAGCACGACCCGTCGTAATTTGTCCAATTCAAGGTACATTAAAACGTTGTCTTGCTTCAACATACATCGCATCGCATAAACCATTTCCACCCGCAGGTTTGAGGAGTAGCTAACATAAACGTCAGATAAATACTCTCTATAGGCTAGACCTAAAAAAAAATAAAGTTTGGTTCCGGTTTCCGACCGACCCTGTCAATTTACGTGCGACCCAATTTATTTTATGAGCTTGTTGATTTGACGTGGCGCTAAGGGGCGGGGTTTGCCACTGCGTGAAGGTGCTTTTCGCTACGGATACTTTAAAACGAAAATGGCATGGAGGGAGCATGACCGACATGTGCTTTTTGTCGCTTCTCTGCCCATGCAGCAGCGTGCCAACCAGAATTGTGAGATTGGGGTTAACATCGTTTGAAAACGTGCTTCAGGAAGTTAAACAGTGCGCTTGTATATTCGTATCAGCAGCCGGCAAAGTGGACAGAGCTGACAAATGGACGGATATTGCCAGCGATGTGGTGTCGACCCCCACTCAGCAGCTTGGTTCGCTCGTCGGTGGCTTCATGGCTACGTTTCAATTCAGGTATTTAGCACTGAAGTGCACGGCAGAACCTCAGCCCTCGACAGCTCAAAGTACCGCTCCGTCCGCCTTCGAGATACTGTTTCGTGCACAGCAACGTACTCATTTGCCCCCGCCGAAGGTTGCACAGACGAAAAAAGAGGAGCTAAAAAATGACATTCTGGAGAGCCTGCGGACCCGGGGAGTGGGCTTTTCTCTTCCAGAGAGCACAAACCAGAGCATGTGTGTGCGCGTGTGCGTGCATCTGTGCTTGTGCATGTGCGTGCGTGTGTGTGTGTGTGACGTGTGTGTTTGTGTGCGTGTGTGTGTGTAGCTATGAGGAAGCCGTGAGTTGGAAGAGGCAGGAAGGGGGCGTTGGGGGGGGGGGGGGGGGGGCGGTGGGAATAGAAGTGTGTCTGTCTGGTTTTTGCGGTCTAATAATGCCATTAAAGGTATGAGATGAAATATTGTTTGAGATGTCTTCAATGCCAATGGTCCAGAACTGGTTTTTAGGAGTAGAAAAAAAGAACATTTAAAATCAGCACGTTTTAATAACATTGAAGCATTCATATTGACTTAAATATTTTGTTCATATAAAAACGTGTGTAGAGCACAGTGGTACAGTACATGTAGGCTATGTTATGAAAAAAGTATCCATCGCTGCTGTAATTTTAAGGAAAAAAAAAAAATCTATATATTTCCTATCTATCCCTTGCTGCCACTGAAAATAAAATAAAAAAATAAAATAAATTCCCTACCGACCCTCACCTCAACTGACAACCAACAGGAACCAAACTTATTTTTTTTTTAGGCCCTAACGTCACCCACTGAGGCAGCTAACATGGCTAATTAGCTAGCTAACAGCAGCTATATCTTTCTCCTCTAACTCACGTTAACGACACGTTAGTTGACTGAGCGAACGGCGCTGTACAGCAGGTCGTTATCAAAACGTATTGCACTGAAGAGAAGTAACATTAGAAAATGACAAAAGACTCCTCCAATCTGGCAGTGGAAATGTATGCACAAACAGGGACAGGGCTGTGTGTGTGAGAGAGAGACAGGGACAGGGACAGGGCTGTGAGTGTCCTGTGTGAGACAGAGTGGGGGTGTATGTGTGAGGAAACAATAATTATTTGTGTCCAGTGTTCACCCATTACAAAAGAAGTGTGTATTTGATTGTTATGTTTTAGTTTTACATCAAATTAATTAGATGAACTAAATCGTTTACATACTATATTACCAAAGCACACACATACATACCTAACCCTAAAAATGTTTGTTGCCTGCTAGCTATCAGACAGCATAGAGAGACTTAAATATCTGCTGTATCGGTATCGGATTGAAATCGGTATCGAATCGGGTATCGAAATTTGATCGGAATCGGATCGGTTTTGAGCTAAAATATCGAAATCGGATCGGAATTGAAAAATCTCGATCGCAGCATCTCTACTTGTGATTGTGCGTTTATGGTAGAGTGAGTCTAGTGATGGGAGTGGGGTGCCTATGATTTTTGAAGCTTTTCTGATTATGCGTTTGTTTAGTAGTTTGTTTCGTGAATGGCTGTCCAGACTGCTGTACCAGACTGTTATGGAAGAGGTGAGGATGCTTTCGAGGATGGCTGTGTAGAACTGGAGGAGCAGATTGCGTTTGACTTTTTTTTGCTGTTCTGTAGAACTACCCCAATCCCTGAAAAAGAGCCAATACAAATTAGACCCGTCAGAATAGGGGAAAGGTGACAAAAAAGCCCATAACTTGAGAATGCTCACTCTTTTCCTCATCAGATTTGCTGAGGTATGAACCAGGTGGCTGCCCTAGATCACCAAATAGTCAGACAATGATTTACCTAAAAAGATCATGAATTATAGTCCTGTAAACATAGCTTTAGTTTAAGCGGAAATTGTACTTTGTGGTGATAGGAACATAAGACTCCATCACTTTTCTCTCATTTATCAGAAAAACAAAAATCCCTAAAAATATACCATTACTGAGTTGTCTATGGTTCTATTGAATACTGACCAGTAGTTGTATGGAGATATCTGGTACAGTTCTATTGCAAATGAGATTACTTTAGACATAGGCCTACTACCTCTTCTCTGAAACAGTCAAATTAGGTCATTCCGAATTCCGAATAAGTGGCATAATACTACTACTACTACTACTACTACTACTACTACTACTACTAATAATAATAATAATACATTTTATTTGGTGACACCTTTCAAAACACCCAAGCTCATTGTACAGCGCATAAAAGAGACATAACATTCTAAAAGATCATACATAAAAACAAGCATGGCAAACACCAGCATCATTAAAATACAACGATCGTAGATAAAAGAAAAGACAGGAGATACACACGGCAGGCAAATAACAGATTAAGTGCTGTATATGATTAAAGTGAGTAGGCCAATTTGAACAGGTGGGTTTTGATGTGGGATTTGAATGTGGTGAATGGAGTCAGACTGTTGGATGTGTGATGGCCAAGAGTTCCAGAGTCTGGGTGCAGAGCAGTTGAAGGCTCTAGCAGACTAGCACCCATGGTACTGAGGCGAGAGAGAGAGAGAGAGAGAGAGGAGGGAGGAGGGGGGGGGGGGGAGGAGGGGGGGGGGGGGGGGGCAGGAGGCCAGCTGAGGAAGAGCGTAGGGAGCGGGAAGGGGTGTATTCCTGGAGGAGGTCAGAGAGATGGGTGGGTGCTAGGTTGTGTAGGGCTTTGTAAGTGAGCAGAAGGTTTTTGTAGTGAATGGGGAGCCAGTGGAGTTGAATGAGGAGAGGGGTGATGTGTTCAGATGATTTAGTGCAGGACAGGTGATGATTCTGGCATTTGGAGTCTGTTGAGCTATTTGGTGGGTAGGCCAGAGAGAAGAGAGTTGCCGTTATCAATCTGGGATGTAACAAATGTGTGGATGAGGACTTCGGTGCTGTGTGGCGGTGTTACACGTGTTGGGGGATACACCGATTACATAACGTGCCCACCGGTAACACCTTTTGTTTTTATGGAGGAAAACTCTGCAGTTTCAGCGTGCGCCGGTGTAAATAAGAAGCGCTCCCTCTCGGCTGCAGTGTGGCTCCGCTGTTATGGTTAGACCAGCAACTAACGTTAGTTAACGCTATGCATCTTATGAACACAAATGATGCCCTCCTCATACACATGTAGGTAAGACCCTTAGCTAAGCCTGCATGCGTGTGCACACTGTTGTCACTGCGGGCCATCTCTGGAAATGTCTCTTTTTTTCCACAGCGAAAAGTTGATGCTAACTTAGCATCAATGCTAGCGTGAGGGAGGACTGACCAGCATTCAGTCATTGCCTGCTTACTGCTGCTTGCTGGTATTGTTAATCCCATGTCAGAAAAAGTATCCAGGTGTGTCGCTAACGTTAGTTTCTTTTGAGAAAGATTGTCTCCATGAGTCCACGGGCATCTGAAAAGTTGTCTCGAGTCAGATGTAGCCATGAGTTGTGATGCAGCCAGTGTTGTATGACTGTGAGCGTCCATGCTAACGTTAGTACTTTAAACAGCAGCAGCGTGCGTCTTGTCTCTATGAACCTACAGAATTATGGGCTGATTTATGTGCCACCTCAAATTGAATTCGAATTGCTCAACTTGAATTTGAAATTTTGAATTTTGAATTTGAATTGCTCTTTTTGAATTCGAAATTTTTCATTTTGAAATTGAATTGCTCTATTTGAATTCAAATTTTTTCATTTTGAAATTGAATTGCTATATTTGAATTTGAATTGCTCTATTTGAATTCGAATTTTTTCATTTTGAAATTGAATTGCTGTTTTTTATTTTGAAATTTTTATTTTTTAATGTGAGTTGAAAAACTGAATCTGAATAGCATAATTTTAAACTGAATTTATTTGCTTTGAAATTATTCAGTTTCCACATTCCTATTTCAAAATTCAATTCAAAATTTTCAGAATCTTGCCAGTTTATTTCCGAATCTTGCCAGCCCGGCGGGTTCTGGGTGACCCGCGCATCACTAATGACCCGCCTCTCAACCTGTCATCTTAGACAAACTATGTTTTCAGTCTGAAAAGGGACTCATATGCACGTGACGAACAGGTTCAGTTCGACTTTAAGTTAAATTAAGTGTGTGTGTGTGTGTGTGTGTTAGTGTTGTCACGGTACTCAGTACTTCGGTACTTGGACGGTACTACATTGCTACGGTACTGAACGCAGTGTTTCCCACAGGATTTTGAGAATTTGTGGTGGGGGACCGCAGACCCCCTAGGGGGGTGCGGGGGCATGCCCCCCCGCGAGATATTTTTAAACATTTTAAAGTAAAATGCATGAATTTGGTGTACTTTGAGAAAGCTTAAGAGCAAAATTAAAAGGCTAGATCTATGAAGAACATGTCATCATTACTGTGCTGTGGGTTTACAATGACAAACTAAATTTCTCCCTATAGGTCAGGGATACTCAACTTGCTTTGCCACTTTCGTGAAATGATAGAAGGCGAGGGGCCAGTTAATAAACAAACAATATACATTTTTCTGTAGCGGATTGTAGGTTTTTGGGGTGTCAGCCGGAGTTTAGGCTGACAGTGTTGTGCACACCGTATAGTTAGTTAGGTTAAGTTAGTTAGGTTAAGTACATACATAAGTGCCTGGGTAGCGTGCAGATGGCGGTATTTGACAATTTAGCAGCTAAATCATACATTATTGAAAGATATTCCATATTCCAGACTGAAATGCTATAACAGAAGTATTGGCCAGAATGACATGAACATTTATTGGACACTTATTCAGCGGATATCTTGCATGTTGCGTTCAGGTGCACTGTAAAAAAAAAAGTTTTTTTTTTTTTTTTTTTTTTTTTTGGGTCAACATCTTATTGTGGCGGTCAAAATATTATTGTGGCGGATTGTGGCGGCCCGCCACAAATTCCTTTATGTATGGGAAACACTGTGAACGGTACCTGTTTTTCATGGTACCGAGGGTACCGAATTTACTATTTAGTTTGCCACCATGGCTTGGCTTCATGGACCCAGCCGCCAGCTAACGTTAGCCTGTCTGCCTGAGCAACACATATACATACTGCACATACAGCCCCGCGCACTTCCGGGACTACGGTGTCCCCGAACGTCCACACGTAATCGCGAACAGTCATTCACAGCTTGTTGACACAAGCAGTGTGCACAGGCGGCGAAGAGAATGGCTACGGCTGCTCCTATTCCAACAACTCAACTTGTTGAGAAGAAGAATGCAAAGAGTCGCATTTGGAAATATCAGTCCCCAAAGCCCCATCTGCAAAAAGTGTGAAAGGGAGTTCCAAACCAAACAGGGTAACACATCCAATCTCGCCAAGCACCCAGACCTGTTCACAGAATCCAAGGTGGGTTAATTCTTTCAAACGGTGTAAAATAACACGTTTAACAACATATCAAACGGACCTTATCCTGTCACATTAGTTTTTGAGATAGCTGGCAATGCATTGTGTAACCATAAAAACGTTTGGCTAACGTTAACGTAACGTTAACGTGTTTCGTAATGGAATCATTATGGGACTACCTGGTACAGCGTTAGCTAGCATAGTGTAGCGCCTGTGCAATGCAATGTTTGTAATAATAATAATAATAATAGATGGGACTTATATAGCGCTTTTCCAGGGCTCAAAGACGCTTTACAGTAGGCTAAACAAAACTAAACACTGAGGGGGGCGGGGGGAGACGTTAGTGAACATATAACGACAGAGATTACACTAAACACTGAGTACTATGTGGGGGGGGGGGCGATAGTGGTGAGACAAGACAGTAGACAGAGACAGCACACAAGCAAGGATGGGGGGAGGGAGCAGAGGGACTAAGGGAAGGCGGTGGAAAAGAGATGGGTTTTGAGGCGGGAGTGGAAGACTGTGAGGGACTCTGAGGTTCTGATTTCTTGGGGAAGGGCGTTCCAGAGTCTGGGAGCTGCCCGAGAGAAAGCTCTGTCCCCAAAGCTGCAGAGTTTGGACTTGGGGGTGGAAAGGAGGTCGGCTGAGGAGGATCTGAGGGACCGGGAGGGTTGGTAGGGGGAGAGGAGGTCTGTGAGGTAAGGGGGGGCCAGTTTATGAAGGGCTTTGTAAGTGATGACCAGGATTTTGTAGTTGATGCGGTAGGGGATGGGAAGCCAGTGGAGTTCTTTGAGGACAGGGGTGATGTGGTGCCAGGATTTGGTGTGGGTGAGGAGTCGAGCTGCTGCATTCTGAACCAGTTGGAGTCTGTTGATGAGGGTGGAGTTGATGCCGTGGAGGAGTGAGTTGCAGTAATCCAGGCGGGAGGAGATGAAGGCGTGAATGAGAGTTTCAGCAGTGGAGTGTGAGAGGGAGGGGCGAATTTTGGCAATGGAATCATTATGGGACACGGCTAATAGCCGAACTTAGCCATAGTTCAACATGGCATCAAAATAAATACAAGCTTCTTTCGGGTGAAACATGTCTGAATTAAAACTAGCTACATAAAATTGCTTGTGTATGTGTGTATGTGCAGTTGTCTTTATCATCTCTTTATTTTAGTAAATCTCACTGACGTTACTTTCCATTTAACAGTATGCGAGAGATGAAGATGAAGAGGAAGGCACAAGTCGCGGAGCCAAAAGACCACCCAGCAGACAATTCCTGATGTTTTTGAAAAGCAGAGGAAATATGACACGAACTCACATTAAGCAAGAAAGTGTGATAGGGCATTGGCAGAATTCCTATGCATCGATCAAATACCAATATACACCGTTGAAAAAAAAGGATTCCAGCAATTCTGTGAAATACGGTAAATTAAATTATAATATTTAATATAATAATAAAATTAAATACTTGAGGGCTACATGCCACTGTCTGTACTCACTGCCATACAGAGTTGAATGTAAGAAGAAGTAAGCAGAAGCACATTGTTTTGTTTTAAAGTTGAAGGCTACATGCCATTTGTTCATTGGAAATGGTTGCATACTTTAATAAAGGAGAATATGTTCAAGAAATATCAGTCAGTTTTTTTTACCGTTGTACCGAAATTGGTACCGAGTACCGTGGAAATTCACTAGTACCAGTACCGACTACTGAATTATTGGTACCGTGACAACACTAGTGTGTGTGTGTGTGTGTGTGCGTGTGCGTGCGTGCGTGCATGCGTGTGTGTGTAGGAGCTGCAGCTGGACCAGCGGTTCGGTGAGGAGGCAGAGAGGGTGACTGCACAGCAAGTGAGAGAAGTCAGAAGAGAGCTGGCTTGGGAGGAGGAACGCCAGCGCATTGGACTGAAGAAACTACAGGACCGGTACTGACTGTGTAGCGCAATTGCTTCACAATTGTTTTTTACAACACTTTTTTTTTTTACAGTTTGTTTTTTCCTCCGATTCTTTTGACAGTACATGTGGTAGTGCATGGGCCAGGAGGACTACAGTAGCATGATCAGTGGCAGAGCTGTGCCAACAATTCCTTTACAATTGTTTTTACGACAAAAACTTGACACCTTTGACAGGTAGTCTTTTACAGTACGGCAGAGCTGTGTGAATCTCTCTCTCTTCTCTCTCTCTCTCGCTCACACACACACACACGTGTGTGTGTGTGTGTGTGTGTGTGTGTGTCTCACCTATGGAGCAGGCCATTTTTAGCGCTGCCACTGGCTTCACAACAGCGCTCTCTCTCTCTCTCCACGTGTTCCGCCCGACCACGTGTTCTGGCCGACCAATGGCAGAACTTCATCACTCACTCACTCACTCAGTCATCCACTCAGCGACGGACATTCCATATCTCTTCCACATCTGTAGAGCTGGCCCAGCTAGTCGCGGACCAGCTAAAAAGCGGAAAGGCGTGTCTCATGTGAACAACAGAACGTTTACCAGGAAAAATAAAACATCATTTTAACGAGTTTCGTGTGTGGAAGGTGCTTGAGATGGATGGAAACAGAAGAGCAACGTACACAGCCAGCCTCCAACCAGAGTGAAAATCCACTCATTTTGCTGGGGACCCCCCTGCAACCCCCTCGTCAAGCTGACGTTGGAGTATATAGGACTAGCTGCCGTTGGCAAGGCTCCAAGTCGAGGCTGATGTTGGAGTATGTTCCTCACTTTAACTGTCAGCCAGTTTAACAACATACAGTGAACTGTCAGGAAAATGTTTGCTAACCGACGCTGCTCCTTGAAAAATGCTAAGAAGAGAAAACAATTCATCTTAACCTACCTTGAGTCCATCTTGGTCGCTGTCATTAACGTTTGATTCAGTTTCGCTGAGTTTGATAAAAGCAGAGATCCAGGACAGCATTATGAAGAAAGGTAGTCTCAACGCCAGACCCATGAGAGTTCTTACGCTGATACACTACGTTACTGCATGCTGCAGAGCTCTCTTTGGGTCTGATACACTATGTTACTGCATGCTGCAGAGCTCTCTCTGGGTCTGATACACTATGTTACTGCATGCTGCAGATCTCTCTCTGGGTCTGATACACTACATTACTGCATGCTGCAGAGCTCTCTCTGGGTCTGATACACTATGTTACTGCATGCTGCAGATCTCTCTCTGGGTCTGATACACTACGTTACTGCATGCTGCAGATCTCTCTCTTTGGGTCTGATACACTATGTTACTGCATGCTGCAGATTTCTCTTTGGGTCTGATACACTATGTTACTGCATGCTGCAGATCTCTCTCTGGGTCTGATACACTACGTTACTGCATGCTGCAGATTTCTCTTTGGGTCTGATACACTACATTACTGCATGCTGCAGATCTCTCTCTGGGTCTGATACACTACGTTACTGCATGCTGCAGATCTCTCTCTGGGTCTGATACACTATGTTACTGCATGCTGCAGATCTCTCTCTGGGTCTGATACACTATGTTACTGCATGCTGCAGATCTCTCTCTGGGTCTGATACACTATGTTACTGCATGCTGCAGATCTCTCTCTGGGTCTGATACACTACATTACTGCATGCTGCAGATCTCTCTCTGGGTCTGATACACTACGTTACTGCATGCTGCAGATCTCTCTTTGGGTCTGATACACTACATTACTGCATGCTGCAGATCTCTCTCTGGGTCTGATACACTACGTTACTGCATGCTGCAGATCTCTCTCTGGGTCTGATACACTACGTTACTGCATGCTGCAGATCTCTCTTTGGGTCTGATACACTACATTACTGCATGCTGCAGATCTCTCTCTGGGTCTGATACACTACATTACTGCATGCTGCAGATCTCTCTCTGGGTCTGATACACTACATTACTGCATGCTGCAGATCTCTCTCTGGGTCTGATACACTACATTACTGCATGCTGCAGATCTCTCTCTGGGTCTGATACACTACATTACTGCATGCTGCAGATCTCTCTCTGGGTCTGATACACTACATTACTGCATGCTGCAGAGCTCTCTCTGGGTCTGATACACTATGTTACTGCATGCTGCAGATCTCTCTCTGGGTCTGATACACTACATTACTGCATGCTGCAGAGCTCTCTCTGGGTCTGATACACTATGTTACTGCATGCTGCAGATCTCTCTCTGGGTCTGATACACTACATTACTGCATGCTGCAGATCTCTCTCTGGGTCTGATACACTACATTACTGCATGCTGCAGATCTCTCTCTGGGTCTGATACACTACATTACTGCATGCTGCAGAGCTCTCTCTGGGTCTGATACACTACATTACTGCATGCTGCAGAGCTCTCTCTGGGTCTGATACACTATGTTACTGCATGCTGCAGAGCTCTCTCTGGGTCTGATACACTACATTACTGCATGCTACAGAGCTCTCTCTGGGTCTGATACACTACATTACTGCATGCTGCAGAGCTCTCTCTGGGTCTGATACACTACATTACTGCATGCTACAGATCTCTCTCTGGGTCTGATACACTATGTTACTGCATGCTGCAGAGCTCTCTCTGGGTCTGATACACTACATTACTGCATGCTGCAGAGCTCTCTCTGGGTCTGATACACTACGTTACTGCATGCTGCAGATCTCTCTCTGGGTCTGATACACTACGTTACTGCATGCTGCAGAGCTCTCTCTGGGTCTGATACACTATGTTACTGCATGCTGCAGAGCTCTCTCTGGGTCTGATACACTACATTACTGCATGCTACAGAGCTCTCTCTGGGTCTGATACACTACATTACTGCATGCTGCAGAGCTCTCTCTGGGTCTGATACACTACATTACTGCATGCTACAGATCTCTTTCTGGGTCTGATACACTATGTTACTGCATGCTGCAGAGCTCTCTCTGGGTCTGATACACTATGTTACTGCATGCTGCAGAGCTCTCTCTGGGTCTGATACACTACATTACTGCATGCTACAGATCTCTCTCTGGGTCTGATACACTATGTTACTGCATGCTGCAGAGCTCTCTCTGGGTCTGATACACTACATTACTGCATGCTACAGATCTCTCTCTGGGTCTGATACACTATGTTACTGCATGCTGCAGAGCTCTCTCTGGGTCTGATACACTATGTTACTGCATGCTGCAGAGCTCTCTCTGGGTCTGATACACTACATTACTGCATGCTGCAGATCTCTCTCTGGGTCTGATACACTACATTACTGCATGCTGCAGAGCTCTCTCTGGGTCTGATACACTATGTTACTGCATGCTGCAGAGCTCTCTCTGGGTCTGATACACTATGTTACTGCATGCTGCAGAGCTCGCTCTGGGTCTGATACACTATGTTACTGCATGCTGCAGAGCTCTCTCTGGGTCTGATACACTATGTTACTGCATGCTGCAGAGCTCTCTCTAGGTCTGATACACTACATTACTGCATGCTGCAGAGCTCTCTCTGGGTCTGATACACTACATTACTGCATGCTACAGATCTCTCTCTGGGTCTGATACACTATGTTACTGCATGCTGCAGAGCTCGCTCTGGGTCTGATACACTATGTTACTGCATGCTGCAGAGCTCTCTCTGGGTCTGATACACTATGTTACTGCATGCTGCAGAGCTCTCTCTGGGTCTGATACACTATGTTACTGCATGCTGCAGAGCTCTCTCTGGGTCTGATACACTATGTTACTGCATGCTGCAGAGCTCTCTCTGGGTCTGATACACTATGTTACTGCATGCTACAGATCTCTCTCTGGGTCTGATACACTACATTACTGCATGCTGCAGATCTCTCTCTGGGTCTGATACACTACATTACTGCATGCTGCAGAGCTCTCTCTGGGTCTGATACACTATGTTACTGCATGCTACAGATCTCTCTCTGGGTCTGATACACTACATTACTGCATGCTGCAGAGCTCTCTCTGGGTCTGATACACTATGTTACTGCATGCTGCAGAGCTCTCTCTGGGTCTGGGATGCTTCCCCTCACTCAGCCAGTTGGGGTCGGAAGTTCACTTGGGCAGTGATTGGCCAGTGGTGGATTCAGTCTTCACCATCAGTAACGACTTTGCGATCAGTGACGGCACGGGAGGCGCAGCCCATTTTTCGAACCACTCTCTCATTGGTGCCTCGACCTGTCACTCATTCAATTTCACCCCCCTAGACGCGCCCCCAAACCCCAGCAGTGGCTGTGAAGGGGCACAGACTCACTAAGTATGTAGTATGCAGACCGCAGCGATTCAACGTAATATTTGAGTCTGGGGAGAGACTAGAAGAAAGGAGGCTTGTTTGTGGCGTGTAGGGCTAGCACGGATCACGGATAATCCGTGACCCGTACGGATCAGCCCCCACGGTTCGGTACGCGGTTCGGAACGTCAATGGTCCGCGGACCCCCCCCCCCCTTTCGTTTCATTTAACGTTTAACGTTAGTGTATGAGAACGCCCAGCGCAGCCAGACACAGACAGGCATAATCATGGCAAGCACAAGTGAGCTTCCTCATCCCTTGTCGCTGCTGTAAAGTATGTCTGAAGGCTGTGGCTAGTGGCTACTAAACACAGCGTCACACAAACTTATTTCAACACCTCTTAAAAAACACAGGAATGCGATCAGTGTGTTGCGGGCTCCACAAGATAACGAGAGCCACAACACACACACACACACACACACACGCGCACACGTTTCACAAACACATTACCACTGGACGGTAAAATGTTGCCTTAGGACACATAACAACAAAACAACACGTGGGGCCACTGAGTAGCTTAACGTAGCATCAACGTTATATTTCCAGACTGACCTGCGGTCTGGTCTGTAGGTCTGTACCCGTGTCATGTGACTGGTGCAAGCAACAGCCACGAAGTTAGGCATAGCAGTGCCACCTAAAACAGGAAGTTGGGTCGTTCTGCCTTCAGAGTAAAAGCATACATTGTGTCACTTATGAGAAAAAAATATTTTTTGAGCTGTGCAGGGCAACAAATGGTTAGAGAATTATAATAGTATTAAAAAAATCTAATCGAAAATCTAATTTTGAGAGAAAAAATCTGACATAATATTTTTTTGCTGATCCGAAAAATCCGTGATCCGTGGCTCAAAATCCGTCACGCGATCCGATCCGTGGGTTTTCTGATCCGTGCCAGCCCTAGTGGCGTGGATCCCCACTTTGACCTTTCAGCTTTTTCTTAATCCTTACATACATACGGCATGTTAGTGTTCCACGTTTTCACACCAAACTGCCAGACTTGCAGCCCGGTGTTACACCTATTTCATGTGACCTTGTTCTCTTTATGACTTTTTTTCCTAACAGTCCCTGGGCGTATCTGCGATAATGGATTAGTTTCCCATAGCCCTGCATGAATGTCCTGCTTTCAGTCGTGTTTAGCGATGCAAAAGATTGATCAAGTATTGATATCTCAGTTATGCAGAAAAGCCCAATGAGAAGTGTGAAGATCCACAGGATGTGAAAGACATCCGCCGCCAAGCCAAGGAGAACATGGAGACTTCAAGCTGAAGACGGTCAAAGACTTCACAGTGCCAGAACACCTGAGGATGAATGCTGAGAAGAAGAGAGCAGAGCTGGTGCTCCTGGAGGAAAAGGTCTCTCACACAGACGCACGCGCGCGCGCACACACACTTTGGATTTTTTTTTAGCTTCAAGAGTGCATTTTTGTTCGTATGACCCTCAACACAGGCTTTGAGAATCCCGTGCCACTTACTGATATGTATGCTTAAATTAACACACTCGTATTGCAAAATGAATTTAGGCCCTCACTGTAATACTTCAGAAGTTTAATTGGAAGTTCAGCATTAATACATTTGTCATTTTTTGTCTTAGATTTACCTTTGTGTGTTATTGCAATATAAAACTACATAATTGAGAATCAATTCTAGTTTCTGGAATCGAGAATCGTTGGAATCGAGAATCGATTCTGGAATCGGATCGTGACCCCAGGAATCGGGATCGGATCGTGGCTTAGCCGGATCGGAGCACCCCTACCCATTAATGTTTTTTTTTATAGCATTTTTTTATTTATCGCAGGTCATAACGTCATCGCAATATTGAACAGTGTTATCGCACATCGCAGCTTTTCCTCATATCGTGCAGCCCTAGAGCCAACGTGGTGGTGGCGGCGTGCGGTCTGCGCGTGGACGACATCCAGCCCGACACCGCCAAGCTCTCCTGGTTGCCGAGTAACCACAACTACGGGCACACGGTGTTCCTGGACGGGGCGGAGCATGCGGCGGTGAAGGCGGGGCGGTATCGGCTACGCTTCCACAACCTGAAGGCCATGACGGTTTACAAGGTGACAGTGGTGGCGCGGCCGCACCAGGTGCCATGGCAACTGCCTCTGGAGCAGAGAGAGAAGAAGGAAACGGGCGTGGAGTTCTGCACTCTGGCTGCAGGTCAGCAAGGCTCATTTTGACTTCCTGTTGATCTCAGAGATACCGTTTCACATGAATACTCCCGACTAACGTTGCCACAGTCGGTGGATGTTGTCAGTATGCAAATGTAGTCGTGTGGAAGACGTCTAACTTTTCACCAGCCTGGCTAAAACCATCCTGATAACGTGATCTCACTCTAATGATTTCAGTGGGTGGGCGGGAGTACTTTCATTGACAGACAACTCCTTCAGCCAATCAGCATCGCCAAATCCAATCCAGACAACGTCTTTTCCACCAAGAAACTCTTGTTCTTTTTTAATTGTTATTGAGTCTATTTCTACGATAACTGCACTTAAACCTGTTTTTAACTCTATACTGATGTTAACGTTACCACTCGTTGCTTCAGGAGCCGCCATCAGTTATACTGTTTTGCCAGCAGCATCCCTGATTGGTCGGTTATGTTATCAACTATGAGGCAGGTCCCTGATTGGTCCCGTGCACTTTGCAATTTTTTGAAATGGCTGGGGGCGGAGAATGAAACGTGATCAGGATGGTTTATTTACCAGGCTAACTTTTAACATGTTTGCCTTTTACATGTTTTGAAATAGTATTAATGTCGGACAAATAGAAGTTGGGGGACTACAATTGTTATCATTGTGTGTTTATTTCTGTGGACTCTACTGTCTCCTGTAATAGAGAGCGTAATAACATGTAAAGGATTAGGTTATGCTACTGTGCTGTGACATCTCATACAGGAGACACAGCCGAGGAAGAGTAGACACTGCCTTACCCTGCCATTGTTGTCTATTGTATTTAGTCTAGGTCCAACTCCATATTGCAGAACAGGTCAGAATGAAAGGTTTTCCACAAGTTTGACCATGAAACGATCTTCTTCTACTGAACACAAATGGGCAGAGATGATATTAGTGTTATGATGCTTTTGGGAAACAGCTGTAGTCATGAAACTGAGAATGAGTGGGGCATAAATTATGTTTAACATAAGATAAGATAAGATATCACTTTATTGTCAGACAGTCTGAAATGTGTCTTATAATAATAATAATAATAATGATTGGATTTATATAGCGCCTTTCCAAGGCTCAAAGCGCTGACACAGGATCATTATTCGTTCACACCATTCGTACCGGTGGTTCAGAAGCGTGGCAGCCACACATTGGCGCTCAACGGCCCCTCCGAACCACCATCATTCATGTCTACATTCATACCAATCATGCATCCTAAGACACTTGTTTCTCATAAATAGGTGTACAATACACACAACAACAGCATCACCATCATCAAAGTGCTACATATTACATTCTGTGGAACTTCAATACACGTAATTGACGACAAAAAACAAACAAGAGACAAGAAAAGAAAAGTGGCTGCAGTGCTTCCTTAAGGCCACATTCCACTGAGTCCGTGTTCGGTCCGTCTGCGCTGCAGTACGGCTTCAGAGCTGATACGTTTCCGCTCTAATCATTGTGTCAACTCCCACCTACTCCGCTGCGTTGCGTGTCTACTCCGTCCCAGCTCCGACGATCCGGAGCTCTCCGAAGCAGATACGCAAGGCTTCTATTTTTCACGGATGTCGGAGCAAAGCTGCAGCAAGTTGGGCGGAGCCAGGCATGGAGTCAACAGGGCAGAGGTGTTTACATCATTCAATATCAAGCCAGAGGACAAACATGTATGAGGAAAGGTTAATCATTGAAGTGGAAAACCACAAAATAATGACACAACACATCCTTTTTACAAGGACAACACCAAGCAAGTCCACCCCTCCTCTGCTTCTCCAGTTGGGAACAATGATCTTCTGCCTGTTTGTTGTTGCATTTATCCCACATACAAATTGTCTCGCGCGATTTCACCGCGAGAACTTGTCGGTCTCGTCACTCTAGCTGTCTGGCAGAGCGGAGCCGTGACGTTGCCTGCACGCAGCCGGTTAGTGTTGGCGGAGCACAGAGCACGGAGCAAAACCGGAGCACAGCCGCAACGCAACGCAAATGCAACCAGTGGAATGCTGGTGTTAGTCCCTACCTAGAGCCTCTAACCTGATTGAACAGTTTGACAGACTGGGGCACAAAAGAGTTTCTCAGTCTGTTTAAGCGAGCCTGTGGGACTCTGAATCTTCTGTTTGAGGACAACAGCTCAAATTCATTCAAAAGAATGTGAGTTAGGTCACATATTGTGCTACCTGCTAGAGACAACATTATTGTTGTGTGTGCTTCTTCAAAGTTTGGTTTCAAGTGTCTGTACAATTTTCAAGCATATTCGGATTAACCTGCCTAGTCTAGTTTTAAGCTGCACAGACAGACAGCTATACCATGCACTACTCCCATACAGCATAACACTCTGCACAATTGATTGAAAAAACAGCAGCAAGATCTGTGTGTTCGCTCCAAAAGACCGGAGTCTTCTTAAAAAGTAAATACGTTGTTGCACCGTACTGCAAATGTAGTCTATGTGAGCCCTCCAGGATAGAGCAGTGTCCACATAGATGTAGTCTATGTGGACACTCCAGGATAGAGCAGTGTCCACATATATGTAGTCTATGTGAGCCCTCCAGGATAGAGCAGTGTCCACATAGATGTAGTCTATGTGGACACTCCAGGATAGAGCAGTGTCCACATAGATGTAGTCTATGTGGACACTCCAGGATAGAGCAGTGTCCACATAGATGTAGTCTATGTGGACACTCCAGGATAGAGCAGTGTCCAGTCTGTCCACATAGATGCCCAGATATTTATATGCAGAGGCCTGTTCAATCTGTATGTTTTGAACGGTAACTGGAGGAGGATACTCACTCTCTTTAACACCAAAAATGATTTCTTTTGTCTTCACTGCATTTATGATGAGTGAATTGTCTTCACACCACTGTACTAATCTATCTGTCCGCTCCTGATGGATGCTGGGGTCGTCTTTAGTGTCCAGCAGAGACAACAATGTAGTGTCATCTGAAAACTTCAATGTGTTTGGACCTGCAGTTCTACAGTCGTCTGTGTAAATTGTGAAAAGAAATGGTGAGCTCACGCTTCCCTGCGGTGATCCTATGTTAGTGAAGATGGGAGTGGAAGTGGTCTGATTGACTCCAACTAGCTGTAATCTGTTTATGAGGAATGAATGATACCAATGTATCAGGATTAACCTCCATTTGCAGCATTTTGGCCAGCAGGAGGCCTGGCTGGATCCTATTGAATGCAGATGTGAAATCTAGAAATAAAGCCCTAGCTGTAGTTTTAGGCTTGTCTAGATGCTTCAAAATGAGGTGCGTCAGAGTTACCACTGCATCTTCTGTGCTACGTTTGGCATGGGCAACTGATGATGAGATCTGGACAAAATAGCATTTGATTAGGGTTCTAGCATATAATAATAATAATAATAATAAGTGATTACCATGTTGTGTCTATTCAAATGTCTAGTAAATTAAGCCCATTTTAATATATGAAACCAATTTCAAATACAATTGTGCCCATGTTTGCTCACGACACAGTGCACACCACTAATTAGATGACAACAAAGCACCACCAGATATGAGCAGTTATCATTTTGACGAGTTGTTTCCTCAGCCTGGAATGACACATGTTCTATAAAGGAATGTCACTGGAGGAACGTTTACCTCACCTCCTCACCTGCTCACTGAAATGACCACATTGTATCAGTGTGCATTTTGCTTCTGCTCCAACGCAGCCATCCTAGCTGTGCATGTTTTACCCAGTGAGACCCAGGAGAGACCCAGGAGAGACAAAGAATGGCCTGCACTCAGTCTCAGTCTCCTCCTGCACATCAGACAAAACCGTCTTCTGACGTGGCCCAGGGCCCTATATCGTTTTATTTTGAGAGTATTAAACTATTACTAGTTATAAGATATGAGTTTCAGAAAATATTACACTGCATTTTTACACGAGACGATTCCATATCACAACTCTGCAGTGTGCTGTATTAAAAGCAATGTTAGGATAGCTAACATTTCACTAAATTGACAACAGCACACTTGTTCTCATGAATGTGCCTCGCTACCGCGCGCCATCGCATCACGTATATCCGCATGGGTCGTGTGTATCGATATACAAAGTATGCACAAGGTCTTTTCATCATCCTGTCACACAATTATGTCAATAACTGTTACAGCACTGAGAGAGAAAAAATGCCCCCCTGCCCCCCACCTTGCACCCCCTTGTGTCTGGGCATAGTAATGCATGGTGTGCGCATTTGTGCATTTGATGAATGCTTCACACACTTCCCTCTTTTTGGTATGTTAGTGCTACACCAGCCATCCATTGTCAGTAGGAATCATATGTAAACATGTCTTCTTACCCCTGTTCTCCTCCTACCTACTAGGCCCTCCCAATCCTCCCCAGGAGGTTCAGGTGCTCTGTGGCCAGGCTCCAGGGGTCCTACAGGTGCGCTGGAAGCCCCGCCTCCTCTCTGCCATAGGGACATCCAATGGGGCAAATGTCCTTGGCTACGCAGTCTGCACTAAAGGACAGAGGGTGAGCTAGCAAGCATATTATGCTTCATTTATATTTCACACGGCTTGATTGAACGAGGGGGTAACACTTTACTTGACGGTGCATATGAGTCTTATCCACCCTCAGTCATCATGATATGACGATTGACATGACATTCATAACCTCATTGATTGATTGATTGATTGATTGATTTATTTTGGTGAAAAAGTGGACACAGATACAGGGGACAGACAGATTCACCGAGGAGGTGCTGGGGGAGTGCGTGCGTGCGGGGGGGTGGCTGGGGGGAGGGGTGGTGCGCAGTTGCATACGAAAATGTCAGGGGAGAAATTGCTGCGTCCTTGGCAGGTCGGAGGGGGCCAGATTAGAATGGAGATGTTTTGGTTGCCTGAATTCCTTTCCCGTCACACAGACCAGGGTCACACAGACCAGGGTCACACAGACCAAAAAGTCAACAACAGGTGTCAAGTCTCTGGGTCCCAACATTAGTTCATTTTATGCAGATCAGTGGAAATTTCCATGATATAATCCAGGTATAATCCATTTTTCACAGTTCAAATTCACTCACCGCCCATCTCAATTTTCATGACTCACAGCCTTGGGTCAATCGCTGTTGTCTTCCCGTGCCCCGCGGCGAAAGATCCGTCTGGGCAGAGGGTGGGGGCTCCCCGAAACCTCGCATTCCTCAAAGTTTAGTTGATTTGCGTTGAGAGACCAGCTTAATAAATCCAATAAATCCATATTTGTCGTTTCGAATAGACGAATGCAAGTTTGCTCCGGCAAGGGTGGTGTTGCAGGCAGAGGGAAAGATGCAGGAGAGGAGGGGTGGAGAGAGCGAGCAGAAAGCGTCCGTCTCCCTCAAGAGCTGAAGTCAGAAGCTTTCATAACATGATGTCATGAAGGAGGCGTTACGGATGTTTACGACTCTTGTCATTAAGTGTCATTCGGTAAATGATGTCATTGCTAATGTAATGTTGACATTGTTTGAGACGTCTTAGTTATGACAACTTGACATAACCATGTCATAAACATGACATAGCAGGCATTGAGGTGTCATTTAGTGCAATTACACTTTCAAATTAGTTCACAACGGTGTCATTAATATTTCCCTTGACCTCAACAAACAGTGGTACAATTTGAACTGTTCATTAAGATATCATTAAGTGTAATTACACAGTGTTGGTTCATGTCAAGTTGTCATAACGAAGACATCTCAAACAACGTCAACATTGCATTAACAGTGACATCATTTACTGTCACAAACATTCATAAAGCCTCCTTCATGTTAATAACAGGTGTCATGGCATCATGGTTATGACAGTAGTCCTGGACAAGAGCACCACTCACGATTCAAGTGTTCATCTCAGCGTCAGTGACTGTGCATTAGGGGATGAGTTTACATACAGGTGAGTGAATTGTTTTACCTGTTTTATGTAGATGATAGGTGAGAGAGGATCAGTGTTGGGGTAACTCATTACAAAAGTAACATATTACATGTAATATATTTTAGCAGTAACTCAGTAATATAACTTATTACTTATAGGATTTCAGTAATATTATACCAGTTACTTTGTCAAGTAACTCAAGTTACAAATTTAGTTACTTTTTTTATTTTTATCAAAGCACCATCAAATAATCAAACTATGTGTTTTTATGCAAATAACCACTATAGATGACAATAACAAAGGAAAATAATAACATTTAGAATTTTGGATTGTTTACACTGACTTCAAGGCGGTTGAAATTATTTTTCGGGATGTTCCGGGGCGGCCATATCATTCTGCTGTTGCTGTTATTTTGGTAAAAGTAATCCAAAAAAGTATTGTAATAAGTAACGAGTTACTCTACACAGACAGTAATATTGTAAAGTAACTTATTACTTTCAAATGAAAGTAACTAGTAATATGTAATATATTACATTTTGAAAGTAACTTGCCCAACACTGGAGAGGATACACCACAGAGGGAGTGTTAACACATTGAGTGCCACAGCGCTTCAGTAAAATTGTCTGGAGCCTGTGCCAGATTCACTTCCATTCAGTTGAAAACAGCTATAGAATTTTTTCTATTAGGGCTATATTGACAGGGCTGGACTTTAATGAAACATTGGACACTCCTGCTTCTTCCAAAGAAGAAATTTTGTTTCTAGACAGTTCCATTATGAAATGACAGCCTCTGAAAGAAGAGCACTTTCAAGGGTTTTCTGCAGTTTTTTTTTACTTTTCAAGATATAGTCACTTTTATGAATACTTTTTGCACTCTAATTTCGAGCACATTCACTGACTCTGGCTGGTGTTTTCTGATGCGGTGGCGTGGTGTGGTTCTGTGCAGCCTGCGTGCCCCACCCCCCCTCCCCCTCCCCCCCCCTCCACCTCTGAGCTGCGGGCTCCTCCCCACACGCACACAGTCTGTTTTCTGACTCCGTTTTTGCCCGGATCCCAGCGCAACAAGGAAATGCCAAACGCGACTGAACGAAAAGGTTTGGCCGTTCGGCTTCGGGTGCTGGCTTTCTGGCAGGGAATCGTGTGGAGAAACTATATGCAGACAGATAGATAGAAGCAGAAGAGCTCAGTTGTGGGCGCGGATGCAGTCAGCTGCAGACAGAGCAATCTATACGGCTCTGGCTGCAGCATGCATCGGTTTCCCCTTTGATCACGTCTTTCCCTGCTTTCTCCTGCACAAAGTAAAGGATCTGAGGTGGGTGGCGCAGCTCCCGTGTAGATGTTTAAGGTGGCGCCGTGCGATCCCTTGAAGGGATTCATGCTCACTGGCTGGGTACGACCTTAAACAGCAGAATTATGGAATAATATGAATTATGATTTTAGGACGTCCACAGACGTCCTTGGCACTCCTCGTTACTTTTTTTTAGGACGTCCACAGACGTCCTTGGCACTCAATGTGTTAATAGTCAAGTGTCTGCCTTTTGAATGTGGTATTATGTCATCTCATATGTGCCCTCAACATACTGTACACCACAGTGCCACCTACCTATGATTCAGTGTCGGTGCAGGTATCTCAATCATCTGTGAAATAGAGAGCTGCAAACCCGAGGGTACCCTCGCGGGCCCCTCGGGCCTGCCAATACGGGCCAAGGCCGGGCTCGTTTTTTCTTTTTTTTTAATTAATAGGTCCGGGCCGGGCCGGGGTCGGGCCGTTTTTCAATAATTAAATAAAATAACGTTGTATTACTCGCTTGATTTTACACAGCAGAGCAGTCAGACAAAGAGGAGGAGCGCACACTGCACAGTCAGACACTCGCCCAGCCACACACACACAGACACACACACCCTCACCGTGACGTTAGTCTGCCACTCCAGTCCACAATCCACCATTCAGTCAGCATGCTGTCACTGTCAGCGTAAAAAACAACAACAAAACAAGCCGCGTGTCCGTGTCCGTGTCCGTGTCGTGAGAGAGAGAGAGAAATAAGATCGATGGACATAAAACAAAGTTTGCGAGGGGAGAGTTAAACAGTCCCCACTGCAGTAGGGACAGCTCATATCAACCTGTTCAAAACGAACCCATCTACCATACATTGTGAGGACACTAATGTGACGTTATTCAATGCAGCTAAACGGTAAGTCTGCTGTTTTAATTTCGATATGCTTGAGTGACATAATGTTTCAGTTTGTGGGCATTGTTGCTGTTGGCAATTAAACGATCTAACGTTCTCTTTCTCGAGACAATGTGTGGATTTTGATAGGCCACGGTAGCGTGTGTGAGAGGGGGAGAGAGAGACAGAGAGAAAGCTGCAGTGTTTGTCTATAGGCAACACAGTCTAGCAACGTTTTGGACCAACGAGTTCAGCGGCGCGGCAGCATGCACAGAGAGGGAGAGAGAGATGTGTCGTCATATCGTGATATTGATGTCGGGCCTCGCAACGGGCTCGGGCCAATTAATTTCATGACTCATTCAGGCCGGGTCGGGCACGGGCCTGCATGTCACGGGCCGGGGAGGGCTCGGGCCGAGATTTCAGGCCCGCGCAGCTCTCTACTGTGAAAGCCATAGTAAAGTATCTCACTCCCTCTGATGAACACCACAATATCCCAACACACCATCATGTCTTGAAATTAGGGATGCACCGATATGAAAAATTTGGGCGATGCCGATAACTGATATTAACATTGCTGTTATGGCCGATAACCGATATTTACCGATGTCGAAATGATCTGTATAAAACCACATTTTTATGATCATCACATTTTGTACATACTGAAAAACACATGTTAACACTGAATTTGAAAAAGTTATGCATTTCTTTATTTGCAAAGCCTTTGGAAAAGCCCATAAATCATAGATTTACTGCATTATTTCATATCAATGTGAAGAATTTGGCTGATAATAATAACCGATATTAACATTGCAATATGTGACCGATACCGATATGACCGATATGTTAAAAAATGACTAACATCGGCCGATACCGATATGATTGCCGATATATCGTGCATCCCTACTTGAAATGAACACCCATCTGTTGTTTTCTGTGACCGTTAAATTAAACAATGACAATGTGTTTTGACTTCAATAAAACCAGCACTTAAGCACATGGGCCTAACATGAAACCTCACCAAACCACAAAAGCTGATATACACCTCAAAATGGAAATGGTTTAGAGCTAAGAATAGTTCTCAGGATACCCTCTCTGATATTGATGGAAGTTTGGAGTGGTCTCCACTCTCCACCTACAGAACCATATTGTAGGAGACTGTCCTTCATTCCATAATCACCAGCATCTACTGCAAGTTTAAACACCTGATCATGACTAGACACCGCAAGGACAGGAGCGACTTTAACAAGGCTTTAAAGTCGAAGTGAACCGGAGGCGAATGCAATAGCATGAGCGTCGGAGACTGAAAACAATTTGAGAGGCGGACCATATACGTGTCGATGATTTGATTTGACAATTCTGTCGACTGGCTTTGGCATTGGTCAATCATGGCGTGTTCCACCCCCAAATCGAGTGGGATTCAGCGTGTTGTCGTGCTACGTGAGTGGGATCCGCGGAGTACCAGGTAGCCTGCTGCTTCGTGCGGAGCGAGCGGACAATCCGATGCATGGATGCTGCCCGCCCGCCTAAAATCTCCGAGGGGCGACCCCTGACTACCATGCTCTCAAGCGCGCGCATTTTACGCTATTTCTGTAAATACGATATTCCTGGAATGCACGTTTTAACAAGCCAGTTACATTTCTTTGCATTCTTAGAGATTATGGTTTTTGTTTTTTGTTCATGTTTCATGCAATTGGCCAAGTTAGTAGTTAGTTTATGGGATAGGAATTCTGCCAGATGACAGGCACTAGGCGCCATTTTCTACTTCATTTGGAAGAGAAAATTATCCTGAAATGAAGATTTGATTGACAGCTGCATGTTGTGATATGATTGGTTGAAATGGGGTAGAAATTTGATAGTACTAGGTGACGTCAGCAAACTGTACATGACTGTTATCAATGAAATCTTGAAAAATTTACTTTTGATGTGAAAAAGTGTGAAAAACTAAAGGAATTAGATTTTTGTGATTTTTTTTTTGCATACATCATTAAATAGGTGCACTGCATACCCAGGTATTTGAACTAAAATAAAAGAAAAATCATTTTTGGGTTCAGCTTGACTTAATGCCTTCCCTTTTACATGGTGAAAGGCGAGACAACTCACGGCCAGGTGAATTTCCTCAAGTCACAATTGTGCTGCAAAGAAAACAGGTCTTATTCTGTAATCCAATCTGGAGCTGTTTATTACCATTGTGACTTCTGTATCACTATCGTGTGGAAAATTCATTTAAAATGTAATCCTACAAAGCGAAATGAAGCCCGTTAGAAATAGACAGAATAGAGGAAGCTAGGCGTTTTTACCTTCAAAATAAAAGCCGTACTGATGACATCATCAGTGGGACAAAAATTGAAACAGAGAACAGAGAACAAAGAGAGCCCACATTACCAAATACAATAATACCTGTGCCCGTTCCCTCCCTCCCTTTCTCCCCATTCCCCTAAAGCACTCGATGATGATGTCATCACTGATGTCATCAGTGATGGCATTGGTGACATGCAAGTACAGTCTCCCCACTCACCCCCCCCCCCCCAATGGGTACATTGTTTTTGACCCACTGATGATCTCACAATGTCTATGACATCATCAGTGATGTCATCAGTGAAATCATTATTGACCAAAAACAAATATGACGTTCCTTCTCTCCCTTTCTCCCCATTCCCCTAAAGCACTCGATGATGATGATGTCATCAGTGATGACATTGGTGACATACAAGTAGTCCCATGGTTACATCGTTTTTGTCCCACTGAAGATGTCACAATGTCTATGACATCATCAGTGATGTCAACAGTGAAACATCATTTTGATGTCATTGTGATGTCATCAGTGAGACAAAAACAATGTACCCATGGGGGGGGGTGAATGGGGAGAGTGTACTTGCATAATATCACCAATGCCATCACTGATGACATCATCATCGAGTGCTTTAGCGCAGTGGTCCCCAACCACCGGGCCGCGGACCGGTACCGGGCCCGCAACGCATTTTGTACCAGGCCACGAGCCGGTCCAATTTTTTTATTTTTTATTTTTTTTAATAAACATAGGCTATAATATTATAGGCTGTGTGTGGTAGTTGAAACATAGTTTCAAGTTGACATTTATTTATGTTTGTAGTTAAAACAAAAACATAAATACTGTATAGGCTACATACAGTACAACACAAAAGGCTGTTATTTACCCTTTGTCGCCACCTGGTGAGTAAATATACATGTAACTAAAACCATTAAAATTGACAACCGGTCCGCGACTTTTATTTCCATGTATCTACCGGTCCTTGGCACAAAAAAGGTTGGGAACCCCTGCCCTAAAGCACTCGATGATGATGTCATCAGTGATGGCATCATCATCGAGTGCTTAAGCGGAATGGGGAGGGAGGGAGGGAACGTCATGAGATGATTTTGGTCAGTCAGCCTTCCCCCTCCCACATCGCCTCTTGCTTCTAGTACTTTGCACAACTTTGCATCACTGATGACATCACTCACCGATGACATTACAATGATGTGTACAGACAGACAGACAGACAGACAGACACACAGACAGACAGACAGACAGACAGATAGATAGATAGATAGATAGCAGGACAGTAGCAGACAGCAAAGGGGGGGAGAGAGACAAGGGGTGACATGCGGCCAAGGACCTCGGGTCGCATTCGAACCCGCGTCCGCCGCATGAAGGACCGAGGCTGTCGTACGTGGGCCACCAGGTGAGCCACCAGGACGCACAATCGTGATTAACACCTCCCTCCCACCCACAATCCCATTTGTATATATCATATATTTTATGTGTCACAGTTCTTTTTTTCTTTTATAAAGTACAATTGTGTAATACTAAGGTTTTGATATTTGAAGGACCCCAGTGGAAATAAGCAGGCTTCTAGTTTGTAACTTTAAGCTGCTTTACTGGGCTATCCTTGGATCATTTTACTCTTCGATTTACATATTGTGTACTTTTTTTTTACTACTGTATTAATGTAAATTGGTAATGCTTTTATGTATTCTTGATCCGAAATAAACCAAACCAAACAAAATCGTGACTAACACCTCCCGCACTTGCAATTTATATGCACGCTCGATTTCTAAGGTGGACTCATGAGCGCAACATGTGGGATTTATGACATCAATGTCACGATTTGCATAGAAAATCACTGTCAGTGTAGCGTGCACACTCAAATTTCTAGGGTGGAGAAGATGGGGCAAGTGCGCAACATGTGGGATTTATGACATCAATGTCACGATTTGCATAGAAAATCACTGTCAGTGTAGCGTGCACACTCAAATTTCTAGGGTGGAGAAGATGGGGCAAGTGCGCAACATGTGGGATTTATTGTTAGGATGACGTCATCATTCCTACTTTGACGTCATCATTCCGACTATGATGTCATCGATCACTGATGATGTCATGGTTCATAAGTGTCTTTCATGCCTTTCGCTAGTGATGTCATAGCACAGGTGATGTCATGTCTCTGATGATGTCACAAACGGTATGATGTCATAGCACAGGTGGTGTCATGCTCGGATCTATAAAGGCCTGTTCTGGCAGGCTCTGGCCAGTGATTCAAAATCTAAATTAGGATCATACCAATCTCAAGCAACGTCTGCAACCTGCAACCAACTGTTCCCAAACCCCGAACAGTGCAGCTCCCAGCTTTCAAGCTACCAAGTTCCACAGCACCCCGGCTTCTCCAGACCTACCAAGTTTCCCGTGGTCATCAACTACCCGCGATTAGATCCACACTTCTCACTCCGATCCAACTCCAACTTCGAGCGTTGCAGACTTAGCTATCTAGTTCCACAACTCCCCTACTCTTGGAGAGTGTCTTGGCCATCAACTACCCGCGAATAGATCCACACGTCTCAGTATGAATCACTCAGAAATGGATCTAGCGGGCAAATCTCTCACCCCAATCAAGGAGGAGGCCCCCAATCACTCTAAAGCGGATCCAGCAGACACACTCCCGCCAGTCAAGGAGGAGGCTCCTGAGACCCCAGTTTCCCCGCCGGCCACGTCAGGTGGTCCACCAGACGACACCTTCCAAACAGCACTCATTTCTACTATTTCTGGCCTGGGCGCGCGACTCGCGGAGATGCAACGGGAGCAGGCGCTCCTCGATGACATCCTTCGGGACGTAGCTTTCAAGGCTTCCCAAGCCGATGATCGGCACGCCCTCATGGTCGAGGAGAGTCAAGTTAAGGCTTCCAAGGCCGAGGACCTGTACGCCCTCCTGGCAAGACGGCTAGATCGTCTCGACCAGGGGGGCATTGCGCAGCCTTCTGCCCTTCCTGCCCCAGCTTCTGGGCGATCAGTCGCCCCAACGCCAGTTACCCGGCCGGTCGCTTCAGCTGACCCACCAGGCGGTCAGCTGGATATCTCCACTCATCCTGATACCTTCACTCATCCTGATGTCTCCACTCGTCCTATCACGTTCGGAGACTTCCATGTCATACTTAAGCACCTAGATCAAAGGCTAGATCGTCTCGATAGAAGGCTAGATCGTCTCGACGGACTGAACCCTCCTGAGGGTGTCACCCCGCAGCCTCTGCAAGACCTCGCACTTGAGTCAAGTCGCCTGATTGCCCACCAGGAAAAAGCAATCCAGGCTCTGGCTTTCGAAGCCACTGATCGGCACGCCCAGCAGGAAAAAACAATCCAGGCTCTGGCTTCCGAAGCCGCTGATCGACACGCCCTCTTGATTGGCCGGCTAGATCGTCTCGACAGGCTAGGCCCCCAGGGTGCCATTCCGCAGCCTTCTGCCCCTCCTGCCCCAGTCTCCGAGCGCGCCGCCGTTCCGGAGGTTTCCAGACCTGCCACTCCCCCGTCCACAGCGGCCGTTGCTTCTAGCTCTGCCTCTCGGCCGCCTCCAGCTGCTAAGGGCATATTCTGGGGGGGAGTTCGCGTCATCCCAGAGCAGAGGCAGCCACATTCGAGTCCCAGCAGCCATCTGTACCGTGACCTGACCGGCAGGGTTCGCATCACACCAGAGGAGAGGCAGCGCCGTTTGGACACCCGGAGCTGCCTGTACTGTGGTCGAGCCGGGCATTACCTCTCCTCCTGCTCCCGGCGTCCAGTAAGTGGTCCCACCGCTCGCCGGCCCGTGGTACTCTCTCTGGATCAAGACTCTACGTGTCCAGCCGAAAGATCTGTACGGTTGGGTAGCGCTCCCTGCAGGACCCAGGAGTGGCAGTGTGTCTCCAAGAGGGTTAACGAGTTGGAGAGGACTGTCGACCGTCTTTTTGGGAAGCTCAATCGCTGCCTGCAGATCGGCTCCGTCCCCCCGCAGGGGGCCTCCGACTCTGCTGGCCCTGAGGCACAACCTGAGGCACAACCTGTGGACCTGCCCCTCGCCGAGTCTGAACCTGTACCTGAGGCACAACCTGTGGACCTTCCCCTCGCCGAGTCTGAACCCGTACCCCAGCAGCAGCCAATTCCTGTCCTTGACCAACAACTCATGCTGGACCAACAACTCATGCTGGGAGGCTCCCGTAGTGTCGTCAGCCCTCGGTCAAGAGCAAGAAGAAATAAGAGGCGTTTAAAGGAGGAGACGGTGGGTGTCCTGCCCAAACTACAGGTCGGGAGGGCAGGCCTCGCTGTGTCAGATCCCCCTGCGGCTCTACCTTCGGAGACGGCGGCATTTGACCCTTTTGATGGTCCCCAGCCTCCCATGTTTGGATCGTGCCCCGGGGGATGGCCGGCCCCAGAGGACCCACCGGACCCGGTGGAAGTTCTATCCACGTATCGGTCCATCTATGGCTTCGATATCCTGTATTAGGGAGGAGCACCTCCACTGTCCTGCACCCCCTTTGGGGTCTGACCACCTGCATCTAACCACCTGCTGAAGAGCACCTCACTCTCTTACACCCCCTTTGGGGCCTAACCACCTGCGTCTAACCACCTGCGGAAGAGCACCTCCACCAGAACCTACGGATTTTTTTGTCTCCCAGTTGCCATCCTTGATGGCCTCATTGGACGCCAGGTGACGTCCTTGAGGGGAGGGTACTGTTAGGATGACGTCATCATTCCTACTTTGACGTCATCATTCCGACTATGATGTCATCGATCACTGATGATGTCATGGTTCATAAGTGTCTTTCATGCCTTTCGCTAGTGATGTCATAGCACAGGTGATGTCATGTCTCTGATGATGTCACAAACGGTATGATGTCATAGCACAGGTGGTGTCATGCTCGGATCTATAAAGGCCTGTTCTGGCAGGCTCTGGCCAGTGATTCAAAATCTAAATTAGGATCATACCAATCTCAAGCAACGTCTGCAACCTGCAACCAACTGTTCCCAAACCCCGAACAGTGCAGCTCCCAGCTTTCAAGCTACCAAGTTCCACAGCACCCCGGCTTCTCCAGACCTACCAAGTTTCCCGTGGTCATCAACTACCCGCGATTAGATCCACACTTCTCACTCCGATCCTGACATTTATGACATCAATGTCACGATTTGCATAGAAAATCACTGTCAGTGTAGCGTGCACACTCAAATTTCTAGGGTGGAGAAGATGGGGCAAGTGCGCAACATGTGGGATTTATGACATCAATGTCACGATTTGCATAGAAAATCACTGTCAGTGTAGCGTGCACACTCAAATTTCTAGGGTGGAGAAGAGGGGGCAAGTGCGCAACATGTGGGATTTATGACATCACTAATGATTAGCATCGTGTCTTGTGTCGCACCACCCGGTCGCAAAATCATGACTAACAACACACGCTGTTATTTATGATGAAGATGTTTGGTTTATTTCGGATCAAGAAATGCATAAAAACCATTACAAATTTACAATTAATACAGTAGTAAAAAAAGTACACAATATGTAAAACGAAAGTAAAATGATCCAAGGATAACCCAGTAAAGCAGCTTAAAGTTACAAACTAGAAGCCTGCTTATTTCCACTGGGGTCCTTCAAATATCAAAACCTTAATATTACACAATTGTACTTTATAAAAGAAAAACAGAAAAAAGAAGTCTATCGATGACACATAAAATATATGATATATACAAATGAAATCTCAGCGAAGGTGTTGCAATTACTCTCTAGTCAACATCTCATTTTTTAGATGAGTCTTGAGAGCACGTTTAAAGACATTCACAGTGTTTATGCCTTGCACTGAAGCAGGTAAATTATTCCAAAAGTTGATAGCAGTGTTACAAAATGACGTTTGGGTTTGGCTTCCTGCAATAGGTTTCTGAATTGAATATTGGGCAGATCTGGTATTATAGGAATGAATTTCACTTGTTCTTACAACACCCTCCTTGAGATAACCAGGGCTTAGGCCGTTCAAAATGCGATATATGTGACACAATTTAAGTTGCTTCACCCTTAAATCAATCGGTAACCAACCAAGTTTACTAAACTCAGTAGCGCCAATATGAAACCTATTGTGAAGATTAAGCACACATCTTATGGTTTTATTCTGTGCAGTTTGGAGTTTCTGTTTGAGATTTGCCTTTAGGCCAGAGTACCATACACTGCAACCATAGTCATAATGGCATAAGATTAGACTGGAGGCAAGTAATTTCAGAGAACTAGCATTAAGAAACTTCTTGTTCCTTTGCAAAAATTTTACTCTAGAGTTAACTTTACCAATAACAGATTTGCCTGTATTTTCAAAGCTGAGGGTACTGTCAAGTTCAAGTCCCAAATAACTGACAGATGTTTTGTTGATTATTACTTGGTTATTGCACATAACTTTCATATCTGGATGCAGCCGGAGTTTGTGCTTTGAGCCAAAGAGGATAGCATTGGTTTTACCTAAATGCAAGGACAGTCTGTTATCAATAAGCCAGTTATAAATATTTTCAAGCTCATTAGTCAATTGAGCCTGAATAGTTATAACACTCTTACCGGGGACAACCAGAGCTGAATCGTCAGCATAAAGAAGCAATTTACAATTAACAGAAGAGGCCATGTCGTTTATATAGCAAACAAAAAGAAGTGGACCCAGTATGGACCCCTGGGGCACCCCACATTTAACCTCACGCCAAGAGGAAAGAGTACCGCCAATGTCAACAGCTTGCCATCTATCCTTCAAGTAAGATTGAAACCAAGATATGGACGATTGTGAAAGCCCCAGAGCTTTCAACTTACCAATAAGGATAGAATGGTCCACAGTGTCAAATGCCTTTTCAAGATCTAAGACAACCATGCCGGTGAGTTTCCCTTCATCTGATTGTTTCTTTATGTAATCTGTTAAATGAATGAGACATGAATCTGTTGAGTAAGATGGTCTAAAGCCGGACTGAAAATCATAGATAAGAGAGTTGGTGGTCAAATAATTCATAATCTGATCATGAATAAGTCTTTCAACAATTTTCGAAAATGCAGAAAGGATAGAAATTGGTCTATAGTTGTTAACTAGTGTTTTGCTCTCCTTCTTGTGTAGAGGAGTAACACGAGCTAGTTTCCAGTCTTTGGGTACAGTTCCAGTTCTTAAAGATTGATTAATTATTTCAGACAGGGGTTGGGCAACAACAGAAGCACCATCTTTTAAAAATCTGGCAGGGATAGTGTCGATACCAGTGGCTTTGTAAGATGAGAGATTGTTTAAGGCTTTGCAAACATCATGAGCAGAAACATTGTGGAAAGAAAACGAGTTAGATTTAATACCCTTTTCTTTCTGGTAGAAATCAGTTACATGTCCCAGTCCATACTTTGTGGTAGGTTTTTTTAGTTTTTGGACAAGGTCCTCAGCTACGTTGATAAAATAATTGTTAAATTGATTTGCTACATCTTTCTTATCATGAATGAAACCACCATCAGTTATCAGACTAATGGAGGTTTTACTTCCTTTAGATTGGCAAGCTCCAAGGCTTTTAAAAACTTTCCAAAGTTTCTTTGGCTGAAATTTATTTGTTTCAAGTTGGTCAGTGTAAAAGGTGGATTTGGCCTTCTTGATTTTGTAATTAACAATATTTCTTATGCTCTTGAATTCAGAGAGATGGTCATGATTTTTGGTTTTAGCGTATTTCTTAAGCACCTTATCCCTATGTATGACTAATTCACGAATTTCATTATTAAACCAAGGGTGATCATTTTGTTTGACTCTGATAGTTCTCACAGGAGCAATCTTATCGATCACCTTCAGAAACTTAGTTTTAAAGTTAAGCCAAGAAGTCTCAATAGAGTTGGAAACCAAGCAATTTGACCAATCAACATTGTTAAGGTTTTCAATCAGTGTTTCTGGGGAGTAGGTTTTCAAGGATCTAATTTGAGTAGTTTTATGTTCACCAAACTTCATTCTTTGCCTTTGTCTTCTACAAAAAGTTATAAAGTGGTCACTAATACCAACAGGTAATACACCTTTAGCACAGATCATGGAGGGATCAGATGAAAAAATCAGGTCAATGGCAGTGCTGCTGTTCTTAGCCACTCGAGTAGGATCCGAAATAAGTTGCTTGAAATTAAAAGTATTGCAAAAGTTAGACACTGATTCAACACCATAACCTTTGTTGGTTAAAATGTTAACATTAAAATCACCTAGGATAATACACTCTTGGGCAGTAGTATCATTGGAGTTCAAAACATTTTCTAGAGACTTAAAAAAATCCTTTACGTCTTGCTTCGGTGGACGATAGCAAACACCAAGGAGTATTGGTTTAGTTTTGGGGAGGATAACATCAACCCATTTACAGTCAATGTCGTCTGAGTGCAATGCCGATCTGATGGAGTAGGAAATGTCTTTCTTGATGTACAAACACGTGCCTCCGCCTTCCCTATTTCTGTCATTCCGCTCAACAGCATAATTCTCAATCGATATTTCAGAGTCGTTAATTGTCTCATCAAACCAGGTTTCTGTTACTGCAATGACAGCTGCTTTGGTGGATTCAGCAACAAACCGAAGCTGGTCGATCTTATTAACAAGACTCCTTGCATTGAGATGTATGCACAACATGCCTTTCCCTTGGAGGCTCTTAAAGAGTGGTTCTCTGGAAAGAAAAGTATTTTGACTTGTATTGTAAACAGGGTCGTCACCTTCAAGCAGATTATCTTCAAAAAGTGAGTCACTGAAGTTAGGAAGTATACATAGATTGCAAAACCACTGAGAATCAGACTTGGCAAGTTGATTGTATTCTTTCACTGACATATTGATGCATTTTGGGTGATACCAGTTATTGCAATCGTCACAGCATATCCCTCTTTGGTTAATTTTAATATGTTTACAACATGACCCACAAGTATCAACAGGAGGGCCAGGGTTTGTTGAAATATCCCCACACAGAACTAAGATCATAAACAGGCACTGCCGAACAGGGTCGATGGCATATTTAAATTGTTTGGTTTTACGGCCTGTAGGATTACATCTTGTGTGCATACTGTCAAGGTATAACAAAGTGAGCATTCTGCTGAGATGATAATGATGATAATGATAATGATCATGATTTCTAGGTTGGAGACTCGAGACGATGTGACATGGGGGCAACATTTTGTGGGATTTATGACATCACTGATGATGTCACGATTTGGGTCACAAATCACTAATGATGTCACTGATGATGTCACGATTTGCTAACGTCGCCTACCCCCAAAATCGTGACTAAGACCTCCGTCGCTCCCACCATTCCCACCTCCATTGTGATGTCAATATTCACAGAAGCGGCAGAGAACCCCGTCAGGCCAGATTGGGGCCTTTGTTACATCCATTGTCAATAGGATAGGCGTTGATTGTACGCATCGCACGATGTGCCCGATGCTGACACACCCATGATTGGTTGGTTTTGGATTTATTTAGCTTCAAGACTGCATTTTTGTTCGTGTGATCCTCAACACAGGCTTTGAGAATCCCGGGCCACTTACTGATACTTATGCTTAAATTAACCCACTCATATTTTAGTTTATTTCAAGAAAAACATTTTGGCTAGTGGTAATTCTAATTGGCTGGTAACTTTTTTTCTGCCATATTGGCAGGTGGTCAAAAAAGTTAATTTCAAGCCCTGCAGGGCTCATCATTGGTCTGCCCTGCAGGGCTTGAAATTGAGGAAAGGATAAAATATTGGTGGTTAAACCTGAATAATGACATCACAACTGTTAATTTAAAATGAATTATTCCTCTAAACCTGGCTTTTCTAAGATAAGAATGCAAAGAAATGTAACTGGCTCGTTAAAACTCGCATTCCAGGAATATTGTATTGTATTGTACCGCAATAGCGATAATGGCATGCACCTGTGAGCCTGGTTGTCAGGGGTCTGCCCTCTGAGATTCCAGGCGGGCGGGCAGCACCCATGCATCGGATTGTCCGCTCGTTCCGCACAGAATCAGCTGGATGCTGGTACTCGGCGGATCCCACTCGCGTAGCACGACAACATGCTGAATCACACTCGATTTGCGGGTGGAACACGCCAGGATTGGCCAATGCCAAAGCCAGTTCCCAGACTTGTCAAATCAAATCATCGATACACCCTATATGGTCCGCCTCTCAACGCTGTCATCTCAGACAAGATTTGTTTTCAGTCTCCGACGCTCGCGCTCTTGCATTCCGTTCCGGTTCACTTCGACTTTAAGTGCTACTTTAAATAAATAAAAATCTAATCAATTAATGGGAGGAAAGGGACTTTTTTGGGGGAATGTGGCTCTTGCAAAGCTTTTTTTTTTATCAGTTGGGACTGTGGCTCCTCAGTAGGGCAAGGTTGAGTACCACTGAGTTAGACACATGGATCTATGGGCAGTGAAGAGGAGAGGAGATTTGAACAGAAAGATAAATAGTAGTGGTGGCTCCACCTAGCGGTTGGCCACAGGCACTGCAGTCTACAACAGGAGATGCTCACAAACTCCTCTGTTCAGGCAGAGGCCACTTGCATGAGCTTAAAGCCCCGCCCCCTCCAGTGAAACAGGTAGTAAGACTGACTGGAGGGGGCGGGGCATGAGCTTAAAGCCCCCCTCCAGTGAAACAGGTAGTAAGACTGACTGGAGGGGGCGGGGCTGTAAGCACTTTGTTTTCTATATCTGTCTTTATTCAGATCCACTACATTCTGTCATAGAACCCAGCAGAGCCACACACACACACACACACACTGCTCCATGGAGCTTGCTGTCTACTTTGGAGAGACATGGACAACGCTTATAAATGATGTTTCATATTTATATATCTCAGTGGTCCCACACACTGCTCTCTGTCAGCTCACAGTATCAACACTCTTAACAGGTTGAATTTGGCTGTGCTGATGTGATGTGGAAGCCTATGCGACACTGTGTGTAGTTCTGGAATAGCTTAGCATGAGCTTTTTACTTCTAGGGCTCGCATTTACGCTTCAAAACTCATGAAAGTGGTCCTCATGTGTGAAGATTATCCTGCTGAACACTGGTTCGTGTTTGATTAAACTTGCGTTGCCCACAGACCTTATTTGAAGCATCGCGCCAAAAACCCATTCAAAAATCCCATAGACAGAAACGGTGAAGAGGAGAAGCTTCCTAGTGCCGACAGGAACCTTGGGGGTTTGAGTATTTCATGACATGTTTTGCTTCCCGGGTGCGCTGGATTTGTTGATTTGATCACTGTGCCGGCCTCGTCTCCGTGTGACTGCATGTGTTGTTTGCTCGTCGTGTGAAAGCGGTGCACCATGATGATAGTGAGATCAAACACACCCTGCTGTAAATGAGGCACAGGCTGTGGAAAGACTGCTTTAAACCGTTGTTTCATGCAGGAATATCATTTCCACTCTGCCAGAAGAGAACAGAACATGAGGCTAATGGATAGAGTGAGTCCTACTTGATACTGACAGGCTTTTTCTTTACTTTATTTATTTATTTGGGTTGTAATGTTTGAGCTTTTGTGCCACCTGAGGCCTGTACCACGAAGCAAGATTAGTGGCTTAGCGAGGTCACTTCAGGTTTAACCCTAGGTTTGCCGTACCACCACGCTAGTTAACTTCTTACCAAGATAGATCACCATAGTGACATTGCGTAACGCGTCATCATTCAGAAGCCACGCCCAAGACGGGGGGAAACAGAAACCCCCCCTCCAATCCTGGCGTTCTCCTATGTCGCGTACATGGTTGCGTGTTGCACAAAAAGATTGTATATACGGAAGATGAACACTCCAACTTA